>NC_044927.1:341186-472254 GCF_003576645.1 Ipomoea triloba | reverse complement strand
TTTTTTTTTTTTTTTTTTTTTTTTTTTTTTTTTTACCAATCATCTACACTCCTATATATGTGGCTGACATGCATGGGCCCTTTTGTTGTTTCTGTCTTCTTCCCCGCCACAGATTAATGTTAAAACTTATGTTTGTGCACTTATTATCACCATTAATTTATATATTTGCATGTATGCATGTTGGAAATTTGGGATAGATGTCAACATCCTCAACAGCTAGCTACTGAAATTTGGAAATTTGGTGCTCTCCTCTGCCGAGTTAAGGCTTGGATAGTTGAGTCCAACATATTATTATCGAAACATGGCATTGATGATTATGTAAGTATTAGGAAATAATACAAATAAAGTTGTGTCTTTGCTACTAGCTAGTTATAACTTTTGGCGTTGCGATAAGCTTTTTGTCCTGACAATTAGTATCAAAATAGGTTACGTGTCCCCTAGTTAGCAAAAAATCATAAAGATCTATACAAATCTAGGTTGCTCATAGTTGAGTTGACTAGCTCAAACCAAGAATGGCAATAGACAACTCAAATCGAGAGTAGCACTTGGAACACATATAGTGATCCTAACCAATAAAAGATTAGAAGGATCAGAGATAAACCGATTGATTCAAACTAAGAAAGACAATAAACATATTGACTCAAATCAAGAAAAACAAGAAACAACTCTCGTAAGAATCCAACTTGAAACCTATTGATGGTATAATGACATAATAATATATATGATAATTAAGGAGCATATTCTCTTGCAACTAATGGTTAACGCAAAGCGGGCTACTTTATGCGTTAATGTAACCTCCACTATCCTCCTAATCTGCGTGCCTAAACCGCGTTAGCTTGTTTCATTAATAAACCCAAAATGCTCACCATGATAGTTAATTGAATAAACAACTCTTCTAAATCAAACCTCATTGCTTGCTTACAAATTAAACCATGAAAATTTCCCCCTATAAATTCCCATTGTTAGGCTTCTCAAACTCCATCCACAAAACCATTCATATCCCATAAAATCGCATATATTCTTTGACAACAAAACCTTAAAAGAATGTCGTCCATTGGTTTTAGCTATGCCCATGTTCATGTGCAGCAAGAACGCTTAAAGGAGAAAATAAGGAGATCGGATCGGGATGATGAAGAAAGAGGAAAAGATACAATCCGGCGGCCGGAGTTTAAAGAAGGTAAGGCGGCTAAGAAAATTCACCCGGTCGCCGCGGTTCCGACACAACATAATTTACAAGAAAAGAAAGCTTAGGCCGTGTTTTGTGTTCGACAACGTTAATGCACCAAAAACCTTGATCTCTCCTTTTCTTGTACATTAAAATAATTTTGGAGGTTAATTGGCTTCAATTCCACCTTCAAAACCGTTGTGATATATGCATAAGCTGTCTATGTAGACGTGTAGTTTTTTTTTTTTTTTGGTCTTTTAATTTGTGATATGTATGTATGTGGTGCGTTTGTTTCTTATGAGATGGACGAAAGTTTATAACTTAAATTGCATGTTCCTCTTTCAATGCCTTAAAGAAACAAACGTTATTGGGTCACAAAAAGCAGTAGTGGAATTGTGGAAATAGGGAACAGTACTTTTGTTTTGTACAACAATGGGGACCATTATATTTAATTTACAGCAGCTCAGCAAGATGCACTTATCAAAAGATTATTAATATTGTAATTTATTTGCCAAATATGGTACATTTTGTCCGTTCTTTAGGGATGCCAACCTCTAAGATGGTAACTTTTGATATTGGATTTAATTAATAAGTTTCTAATACATACACTCCAACCAAACAAAAAAAAAACAGTTACATTGGAGAATATATATATATATATATATATATATATATATATATATATATATATGACTTCTCGGGTGTCGTTCTCTAAGGATGACCGTGGGAATTGAATGGTGTATGTGCAGTTGAGCAAGACTGCAAGAGTGCACACTTGTGATAGCAAGCTAGGTCGAATCATTAGTGCAACCGCAAGAAGTAACAATGCAAAGTAAATCATGCAAGAAAGTAAACAATTAAATAAGCAATGAGATGGAAGGAATTGAATTTGGATTCCCTTGTGTGGATGCATTCGAATGGTCTAAGGTATAGGAAGTAGTGTGATATATTAGTCATGGTCATTGGAAGATGTTTCGCCAAATTGATCTGACTAGTTTAAGTTCTACTTATGTAGCAAGTTTAACTAGCAATTAACATTACATCAAACACCTGAAGGTTAACATCTTCTTTCGGGTTCCGCCTCTCGACATAAGGTGGGAAATACAAGTGGAAGGGATTAGAGTGTAGTCCCAATCTCGATCTTGGCAACCACACTCACCCCAAAGCCTCTTCTATGATGTGGCCACTACTCATACGAGAGTCTATACATATTCCACTCCCAACAACAACCAAGCCAATATATCAAGTCACTTCCTAAATTGCAATTCAATATATTCTAACATCCATATTCACAAGTTGTTCTAATCCAAATCCCTAAGCAAGTGTAGCCAATCATGCTATCAAATCAACACACAAAATAGCAATTGATGAGCAAAGATAGGAATGGAAATTGGATAGAAATTAAAGATGAAAGAAAGTAATGTTACTGAATTATACTTTGTAGTCCACAACCCAAGCTCCAATCCTTGCTTCAAGAGATCTCCAAGCTTCACAAGTTGTCAATTTGCTAAGCTAGGGTTTCTCCCTCTACAAGGTTGAATTGGAGATCAGATCTAAGCTCTCCAAATTCAGGAATTAAAACTAACTAAAATGGCAAAAAGCCTACTAAACAATCCCGCCAACAAGCTATTTATACTACACTTAAACTGACATTGGTATGCACACCGTATGGCTGTACGCGTGCTCATACCAGGCCTCATTTCGTCTTTGTAGCTAACATGCGCGTAATCCCAATAGTAAAACTTTCTGCCTGAGCTTGTACATTGGAAGTACAGCCATACGGATTATGTACCGTGTCTAGACTTCATGCCTTTGCTATTTTCTCCCTTTCTTGCCTCCAAATGCCTTGCAACCACTCAAACTCCCTAAAAATGCACAATTACCCTATAGTTAGTCCTCATATGCATCTTTATATCCAAAATAAGACAATTCAATCCACAAAGTGACTCAAAAAGACTCAAACAAGACACTAATAGACACTAAAACGCTCTACAAAACATAGCATATTTGGCATTTATCAACCATCATATTATTTTCTTACAAGTATCAACAAGATTAATAGCTCCTCCTCTCGGTGGAAAAGATAAGCTAGTGAATATGGCATCCAAAGGTATCTAACTCCAAACCATGTATGTTTTAATTCTCTTGTATAATTTGATTTTCATTTTACACTTTCTATAGTAATTAATTGAAAGATACCTAGGGATGGGTTTATGCGATGTAAGATATAATCTTGAGAAACCAAAAACCTAAGTTATATATATATATATATATATATATAAGAAAAAATTCCCTCTTTTCTTAATTCTTAATTATGATAGACCCATAATGCTGAATTGAAGTTGGAAGCAATATAATAATGTTCATTAACGTTGCCTTCTATTTATTTATTATTCATTATTTAATTATTATATTCATGCATTACTACATTGGTGTATTACTCTAACCATAGTGCTTCCTAAACCACATGAAATTATAAAGCCATAAGTCACAAGATGCATGCAGCGTTGGTCACCACCACTCCTCTCCCCTCACAATAATGACACTATTCAAATTGTTTAAGTCTACCTCTGCAAAGGTGACAGCTAACTCCATTATATATAAATTGTTAGTTGAGATTTAATAAAAATTCAATAAATAACATTCGTGACATTATTATCATATTGAGCCTGTTTGGTGATTTAATAGAGATGCAGGAGGGTGTATGGCATTACCAGATTGAGGCATTTTCACCCTTCTTTGCTTGGTCAACTGCTCTTCGTTTTTGTTAGAAGCTAGTTGCTAAGAACTAATTAAGTAGTTGTCAGTTGAGATTTAAAGAAGCATGTATGGTATTATCATATCAAATTAGATCGAGCATGTTCACCCTTCTTTGCTTGGTCGATCACTCTTCAATTTTGTTACAAGCTAGTTGCTAAGAGCTAAGTAGTTGTCAGTTGAGATTTAACAAAGCATATATGACATTATCAGATCAGATGGAGCATGTTCACCCTTCTTTGCTCGGTCAATCAGAACCCTTCAATTTTGTGATTTAGCATGCATGCGTGTATGACATTATCAGAGGCACTGCTACGGCACATCCACCATACTCTCTTGGAATTAATGGTTAAGCCACCTTCAAATGCAAATTAAAGCAGACTACTTTTATGAGTTATTATATATTGTAAAGTAGTCCACTACTTTCTCCATCGCCATCTTCAAACCACCTTAAAGCCACGTAGTACTCCTCTGACCTTATCAATTAAATCCAGGAAAGTCTTGGGAACCTTTTAAAATATTCACATTTTTGTCCAAACATTCAAGAATATTCATCAGATAAGGACAAGCCGGGTTAGGCCTTAACAAATTACGTAAATTATATTGTAGATCCTAGTCCATATTATATACCTGTAATTAACAGATTATGTAATTGTAAATAAATTGAAAGTACGTAATATGTTAATTGCAAGTACATAGTATATAATTTGGTTACAAGAAGTACCTAAATGTTGATTGCAGGTACATAATCTAGTTCACGATATGTATGGTGAATCCTAGCCCATAATATAAATATTGGGCAAGTTAGATATGGGCTTGTTATGGAAACCAAAAGTTTAAGCCAAGTGAAAAAAACAATTTAAGTCGAAGTTTGAGGCTACAACAGGCTTGGCCTGACATGAAGACTAATTAAGGCATATTTAATATGGAGGCCATTAAAAGGCCTTTGTTAATTGTTATAGGTTTAAATGGGCTTTGCTTTAGGTTTTAAATAAGTTCGATATATATACAAGAGTTCAATTACGACATACTGAGGTCCCATAACCTTATTAATATTATATCAATTTTCACACTATCTGATTTATATATGGTGGGTATGCTTCATTAAAACCATTTGTAGGGTTATAAAAATGTCAACATATCATCCCAAAATGAGTGACTAGTGTGTGGGTATGATTCTCGTACAAGAACGTCACGAGTTCAATTTTTTACTTCTTGTGTGAGTTACGAACTGTTACAGAGGAATAGAGTTTAGCTAGTGCATACTCTGGTGTAGTAATTTCAAATTTCTCTCGTCACAAAAAAAAAAAAAAAAGTCTGACATATCTAAAAGACTAAAACAATATTTTTATACAAACTTATTAAGAGCAATATAGTCCAACATTTCCCTTACTGATAATAATGTTTACCAAACATGATTAAACTCAATATATAATATTTGCGGTCTTTCATAGGATGCTTTAGGTGTTTGATTAAAATTCCATCATTACTAATTTTAAAATTGGTCATAATCCCATTCCTATTGACTTTTCGTTTATAGGTGGATAACCTATGTAACAATGATGTTCGTGATGGGATGTTCTTCACAAGTTTTAAATTCTCAAGTCTACTCTCTTACTTTTACTCTATGATGTGATAAACAATGATTGAATATTTTCATCATGTGCGTTTCAGAAAAAAATGTCAATATCAAAGATTTGTAAGAGGAAGTAAAAGTTGAGAGTCTAGTATTTTTCGTTCTTCACTATTAACATTGAGACACTATATATAATTGTACTATTTGATTTAATATTTAGATATGTGAAAATATAAAAAATAGAAATACGGAAGAGGGTTTTTTTTTTGTTTTTTTTTTGTCTCTAACTATTGCAGATTTTTCAAATTTAGTCATTGAAATCAATTTTCAAATTGTTTACATTTGGTGTATGACTATTATATTCTTGCCACATTTAGTTATTCTGATCAAATTTTCAATCAATCCTATTTGATTTGCATCAACACTAATCCCGATACCACTATACTCAATTATGTGATATATATGCTACTCAATTCAAATAACATAAATGCCCTTTTGAATAACTAACCTAACTATCATGTGGAAGATTTTGGATAAGGTTTGCCAAAAAATTGATCGACAAGACTAAATGTGACAAAAATTTGAAGTCATGCATTATATGTGAAAAACTATATATAGTCAGGGATTAAATGTGGGAGAGGTGCAATAGTTGATGGACCAAAGCAGAAATAACTCAAACACTAAATTTTAAATGTTTAATTTTTTATTTTTTTAAAAAAAACCCCTTCATAAACACATTTGTTTTGTCCTTGATTTTAATGCCTCATGGATGGTTTTTGTAATGGATGACTAAAAGTGTTATGAAATAATAGTTTAGATGTTATTTATGACTAATTTTAAAATTAAGGACAAAAATTAAAAAAAAAAAAGCATTAATAGTGCAGGGACCATTTTTAAATTAATTATACTAATTATTCATGCATAACCAATGAGGTGCAAGTCTTTGTTCTTCTGTAAAATAAATACCTTGCACGCAAGGCAAAATTACCTCACCCTGATTGAACCCGCATCCCGCCCTGATAAGATAGTGAATGTGTAAATTAAGGTAACTTAGTAATTCATTAGACGAGAGGACTAATATTTGGTGTCTATAAGGAATCCACTACATTGGATTTAACTTCTACATTGCGGCTACAAAAACATGATCTTATATTATCCTTGACAATCTACCATCCAAAAATCAATCGACCGTACGGATTATATAATATTTCTTTCATCCCATTTTATGTGTTTGCTTCGGTTAATGAGACTTGATTGAGATTATTTTGAATTCATTTTTTATATTAAGTTTAGTATTAGTATACAAAACTTTATATATATATATACACTACATTAAAAGTAATATAAAATTCATAAATTTTAAATTTAAAAATAATTAAAAACTTTTTGAAAAAAAAAAGAAGAAAAAAGAACTATTCTGACTAATGAATATTAACCATAACAAGTAAAATGAGATAGAGGGCATAATTATGTATGCATAACCAATGAGCTACCAACCGAGTTAGTTGACATTGGAACCACTGCACCTGACTTGAGAGTTGACAAAAAGGGTTTAAGTTTTCAACTTCATTAAATGCAATTTATTATATATGGGGACACTTTATTCCTATTATCCATTCATTATTTAAATTTGAAGTGATTCTTTATAATTAAGATTCTTTTTTCATATAACATCTAGTAATTCTCTCATAACAAAGACTAATTCAAATATACTTGAAAAGTTTAAATCTTACTCAAATTTGAGTTTGACTCTTAATCAAAGAAATTAAAGTATATCTCTCTAACTCTCTTTTAACATGATGCACAAATCTATGTAGCGATGACAATTTCTTTCTAATCCCGTGTCGTTTAGAGATCCCCGCTCCAATAGGATCGAAGTTAAGACATAGACTAAAACTTGGGTAATGGAGGCAAGGATGGGGATACCCCTCTTTACCCTGCCGCGCCACTGCCCATTATTGGCTTTAGTGTAGGGTTGATCGGCGGCCGACAATCTCCGTCCTCAAAAAATTTTCATGGGGACCACACTGCGATAATAGTCTTTTCAAATTTGAAGGTGATCATGTAATGTAATTGCTATATCAGAATGTGTTTTAACTAGTGTTGCAAAAATCGCGTCTAGGCGTTGGTCAGCCGCCTAGCGAATCACCATAATCGATGATCTAAGCGGCCAACTAGTTGGCAGATTAGCTATTGTTTCCTTTTTCTTTTTAAAGGGTTATTTCACTCAAAATGACGTCAGATTGAGCAAAATAACCCTAAATCGTTAAAACCCTATATGTTTTTAGGTTAATATTTAATATTTTAGTATTAACTATTAAAGTATTCAATAATTTATAATTATCAGGTCTTTTAAAAATTTAAAAGAATAAAAAAATGTAAACAATTTTTTTTTAAATAACGATTATTTCAACCATGGTTATAACCAATAATAAATTGGCACTTTGCATCCTGCAATTATTAGAAAAATAAAATTTATTAATTTATTTTGAATTAGTTGACTAGTTATATTTGAGATTATCAATCACATCTCTATGTTCTATTTATTGTTTTAAGAAAAAGAAAAGAAAAAAAAAACAGAGAGAATGGAAGAAAGCATATTCTTTTCCAACTAATGGTTAAGGAAACTTCAAAGGAAAGGCAGGCTACTTGTATGAGTTATTATTGTAAAGTCCACTACTTTATCCCCGTGTTTATACCGTCTTAAAACCCACTTCTCTAAGCCTCTAACCTTATTAAAGGCAACGAAAATTTCGCTATAAATAAGCATTGGATCCTCGTACTCCCAGCACAAAACCCATTGAATTCACAGACCGACCAAACCTTAAACAGACATGTCGTCCGTTGGTTTCAGCTACGCCCATGTTCACGTCCAGCAAGACCGCCTCAAGGAGAAACTAAGGAGATCCAAACAAGAACAAGAACGAGGAAAAGATGCAGCCCAGCAGGAGCGCAACAAACGAAGTAACAAGACCAAGAAAATTCATCCCACGCTGAATTCTGAGAAGAATTCAGGCGAAAAGACAGGTCCGATTTGAGTTCGGTCGTGTCGGTTTGGCTTAGATTCTTCTCCTCGATGAAATTAATGTAGTATTCTAGTCACAATCTTAACCTTGAGAACATAGGTTACTGTAATTTCTCATTTTGCTTTCCTTTTCTGCTTCGATCTGTCTGTTAGTTTGAAGGTTATTGTAATGCGCAAGTGATGCACTTTCCTTTATAAATGGATATATGTTTTGTTTCAATTGTTATTTTTTGAGAAATTAACGTTATCGGCCCAGGTTTCTCCCGTACAGGAATGAACACCTCAGCCAAGCTGGTCACACAATTAGTCATACAGTTGTTTATTAATTATTTTAATTTGGACTGATCAGTTATAAGTCATCTAAATTGATTTATTTCTTGTGATTCTTTACCGAACAAGATCACAATTCACAATATAGATTTTATTAGGGTATATTCGTTTGGTGGGATCGCCTTGCCCATAAATCATAGAGAATTGACACTTCTTGCAAAAAGTTGCACTTAAAAAGAAAAGATTTCAACGCCCACTTTTAGATGGGGATAAGGTTTGTTGGCTAGGTTGTGTGGTTATAGTTATTTATAACTGTTGTTGATATTATTATTTGGATATACTGTAACCATTTCTATCCATTCCCATCTCTATCCAGCCTATAACTAACATGCATATTATCTCCATTATTTAGAGGGAATCTTTATAGTATCTATAGATATCATATTTTATGCTTCTTTTCTTTTTTGAAATATTATAGAAAAGATGCACTAGTCCAAAAGAAAGACTTTAGATGGTAGTGGAAAATTATTAGTCGGCTAGAGAACGCTCTTAATATTTTGTAATTTGTATATTATATATTTTAGTTTATATCAAAATTTTTATGTATTTAGTCAATTGGTCATCGACTTTGTTACAAGTTAGATGAGAGTTAAGACTGAAGTTTAATGAACGCTTAATAAATAGTTTGTGTTGTTACCAGATTGAGCCTATTCACCCGGCCTATCTTTGTTTGATCAATTAGTTTTCAACTGTTTTATAAGTTACATGAGAGTTAAGTAGTTGTCAGTTGAGAGTTATTGAAATTTAAATAAATGGTGTGTGTGTGACATTACAACAAGATTGAGCCAATTCTTTTTTTTAGTTTCGATTTTGTTAGAAATTAGTTGGGAGATGAGCAGTTCTAAGTTGAGATTTAATGAAATTTTAATAAATAGCTTGTGTGAGGTTACTAACGTTGAGCATGCTCTTCATTCTTTGCTTAGTCAATACGTCTTCACATACATCTATTAGAAGTTCGCTAAGAGTTAAGCACTTAGTTATGAGTTGAGATTTAGTGAAACTTAATAAAAAGAATAAAAGCTTGTTCACCCTTCTTTGTTTAATTTGGTGAATTAATCTTCAATTTTGTTAGAAATGAGTTGGGAGATGAACAATTTTCAGTTGAATACCTCAAAGGCCTTAGTATTTTCACTGTTACAATTTAGTAAGAGAACATTAGGGCTAAGGCTTCATGAAAAGTAGTGTTGGAAGCCTTGACATGGGCGCCGTTGGAAAGGGTTGAGCCTATCCAAATCTCATAACTTTCAATATTTTCACTTTTTAGTATTTATATTATGTCAATTAAATTCCTTGAAGAAAATAGAATAACAGATTTATGGATGTGCCCAAAGACAATTTATTTCAAGAAACAAAAACAACTATTGGCCCAAATAAATTAGGCATCAAGGTTGAGGCCCATGATTAAATTAAGTTCATAAATTTATTATTATTAAATGTTGTTGAGCGACGGCGGCTCGGAGAGTTTAGTCTAGCATCTTACCATTAAAATATGGCACTGACTGTTATGCAAGTATGTTCGCTACTACGTATAGCTTTTGACGTAGTGATAAATATTTAATCCTAACAAAAATAACACACTATTATTGAGAGCATATGAATAATCTAATGCCAGGCCTCATTAGAATAGTTATTTCCCTTACAAAGAGAATGATTCATTCTATTCCTAAGAATAAAAAGCACTTACCAAACAATGAGTTAAAGATTTTTATTTTTGTCACGTAAGTTAATTTGATTTTACAAAACGAATACTTAGAGGCTAGGTAGTGAAAAATAATTAGCTGAATAGGATGCGCTATACCTATACGTTATTATAAGGTAACTTCCAATATCGACTTGATCTGAATCTATAATATTTAATATCAAAATATTTAATTTCTTTAAGTCTAAGTTAATATCAAAATTCTTCTTTGCTTGATCAATTAATCTTTTAATTTTGTTTGAAGTTAACCATCTGTGCTGGGTAGTTTCTATTTGTTAATATATGCACAAGTAGAGGGATTGAGAGGGGTTCGATATCTTTATAACTGAAAAAACACGTGTAATTACTTGGAACCATCTAAATAAAATCATTGTACACAATTTTATTTCTAATAAAACAATTGATGTGATTATGACGGTGTATTTGAAAACGCTTGGTAATATATTCACGGATAACTAATAATTTATATACTCATAAGTATGTGTACTATTATGAATGTCGAGAGCGTTGTCCATATTTCGAGGATGCACCATCAAGTGATTCTAAATGCATCATCGTAATTATAGAAATAACACCGTGTTTCTTTTTTAATTTTTAGCTCTTAAACATCCTAGATCGACAGATCAGATGATATTAGTACTCACGTTCTCACAACGTTACTAGTTCTTATTTGATCCTGACCTTATATGTGTGTGTTTTGCATTGTGCGAACAAAATATTTGATCATTTAAGACTTGTTTCCAACGTTAAGGTGGGAGTTCAATTCCTGCCACAAACATTAGGAAATTAGGTTTAGGTTGGACTCTTTGTGTGCATAAGTAGTGTATACTTTAGTATTGAATCTCAAAAATAGATTATCTTAATTTATCTCATGTACTTGAGGACGAGTTCGTAGTATAACCAAATCAGAAAATTAAAGTCATCAATATTTTATCATTTGATGCATGGATACTGTCGGCTAGTTGTAATGATGGGTAGCTGAATATTTTCTTCATTAAGTAATTTGTGTTTAAAACAGAAGAAAAAACAAAAAAGGAGTAGGAAAATTTGGCCAACACTCTTTAACACCTTTTGCCTATCAATTAATGCCACGTGGTGCTGGCCCTCATTGCTTGTCTGGGAGTAGGAAAACCGGCCTTCACTAACTTCATTTTCAATTAATTACTCAAATAATATCCAATTTTATGCTTACATGAAAATGGAAAGGCCCTAGTTGGCTACTTGGATAACTACACTAAGGTTATCCTTTTATCTCTACAAAACGGACCGTCATATCAACATATTTGTAATTCGTTATTATTTTTCTTAAATGCATATAATTTTAATCACTTTAAAAATATAATACCTTGACACTCTGTATAAGTTATAAAAAAAAAAAAAAAAAAAAAACCGCAATAAAAGGTATTTGAAACCATTGCAACAAATGAAATTTTGCAACTACTATTTACATTAAAGTAAGTTGAATTTGTAAGGATATATAAAAAAAATAGTATTAAATTATAAATATGATAATATGAAAGTAAGGTTTATTTTTGAAAACGAAAGGATATTTTAGAATAAACAAAGCCTAAAGGGTCAATGAGAAATAATGGAGTATTATTATATTTAGGTGTAGCTGATTAAGAAATTCGGGTCTTAATCTTGCAACAATTGTCTATTAAAAAATTTGAAATGATGTATTTATATGAAGAGAAAGCATGCTACTAGTTTAATTAATGATATGCCTATATGTTAGGCCAACGAGCCATAATCCCGTTAGCTAGTGTTGGTGACTTGGTGGCATTTAGCATCACCATTGTTATAAAAATTGAGGTATTTTGCTGGTCTAATAACTACAATTGGTTATGATTATTACATCACGGTTAGTCAAACAATTGGTTTAATAACTACAAGTTTCAAATTCGACTCTCTATAAAAGATATCTATTGACATTCTTAATTTGAATCGATTGATTATAATGAGTAACTAATCTTAGTTTATCTCATTGTGATCTTTTTCAATTGGAGATATAATTAAATCAATTAAGGATGGGTCATTTCATATTCTCATTTGAAAGGAAATGGGGAAACAAAAAATCAAAGTGATTGTGATGTGATTTCAATAATGTACGCAATTGAGACGCAAACTATAAAACATATACGGAGTATATGATTCCTTGGACGATATATACTAAGATACTAATATACACATGTCATTAGGCAGTCGGTCCAACCCCATCCCATTCTACTAGTACTTTATTTTCTTCTTTTTCATCACCATCATCTTCTTTTTATTATTATTATTTTTAATGTGTATTCATGAATCATGTTTTAATTGTTAATTATATTTTTTGCTTAAAGAATCATATTTGCCCAACACGGGTCAATGCGTGGGACCTGTCAATTCACGTGAGTCTAATTAAGATTAATACTCGAACCCTAGCTCGCGGGCAGGGCACATAATTCAGGCAAAATTTATTCTCGCAATGCAACTGGTCTAATATAATGATTAGTGAGGCGGGTCTACCTGTGTTTTGACAAAACTACAACTAGAAGGGAATTTAAAGTACTCTTAACACCACAACATTTGATAAACCCTTTGATTGAATGGGTAACTGGAACACTATTCTATTTTTAAATGTTCTATAAACTCATTGGTGTGATGCATCACATCAGACAATGTAAAGAATTAAAAGAGAAATACAAATGTCATTTTCCACAAAGAAAAAAGAAAGGGCAAAGAGGCCATGGCCAAGGGTCCTTGCTTGTTGTATAAATAATACACATATATATCTAGATTTAGTTCTCTTTGTTCTTTACCAAAAACAACAAAAAGAAAAAAAAGATAAAGAAAAAGAATAAAAGAGATATGGCAACTCTATCTCAAATTTTGGCACAAATATACACCATGACCTTACTCTTCTTCACCATTCTAGTTCTTGAACTAGTAATCCTTCTCCGTTCAATCTCCGGCGCCGTCTACGACTCCGGCGACCGCCCCCTCACCACCACGCAGTACCTGAAACTCATCGAGGAAAAGATTCCGGCCACCGTGTACGACGCGGCGGCGGAGGCGGCGCCGGAGTGCACGGTTTGCTTGTCGGCGTTTGAGGAGGGGGAGGCGATTAGGAAGCTGAAATGCAAGCACGTGTTTCACAAGGATTGCCTTGACACGTGGCTGCAGCAGTGCGCTGCCACGTGTCCGCTCTGCCGGAGAAAGCTCCTGCCGGAGGAGGTGGTTTTGCGGTACCGACAGCGCCGGAACCCGCCGGAGTACGAAGGAAGCGATGAGGAGCTTGTCTACTTATTATCCGCATTGCACGGTAATTACTTGCGCAGATTCATGTGAATGGAATCTAAAGATTTTGAGAAATTTTTGTCTGTTAATGTACAGGGTTTTTGTTTTGTTTGTTTGTTTTTTTTTTTTTAATAATGTCGTGTAATGTAACACTTTACACCTAGAAAGGAAATTTGGCCCATAAAATAGATTGATAATATAAAATTAGTGTTTTTTACACTTTACGTCTTCATTCTCAATTTGAGATGGTAAGTTATATACAATTATGTTGATTGTCTTCATTCTCAATTTGAGATGGTAAGTTATATACAATTATGTTGATTTATTTCATTGTAATCATTTACCAATTATTAGGATTATAAGTTGGATTCTACCAAAGATGGACTTTCTATTCATTGCCATGACTTTCCATAAATTTTAGAAAGGAAAAGGGTCAATAAGCCCTTAAATTTTATTCAAATTAAAAATTAAAGTAACTAGGCGTTTAAACATTTAAAAGTGTAATTAAGTCTATAAATATAATTTTCAAAAAAACAAAAGACTCTATAAATATGCTATTTTGGTGCAACCTAAAAATCAATCAGTGACCTATAATAGCATGTCACTAAGTTTCGGCAACTCTTCAACCAATACTCCGGAATTAATACCTACAATTAGCGACTTCGAAGGTCATTTGTCGCTTGCCTTCTTCGATGAAGAAAGCTGGTGAGAAACTGGTCGCTTTCTCAATTTGAGAAGCGACCCAGATCGATGATCGCCTTCTCAACGTGAGAAGCGACCCAGATGGTCGCCTTCTTCGTGGACAAGGCGACCAACTGTTCGCTTTCTCCGCCGTAGAGGGCGACCAACTAGTCCCCTTCTCTGTTGGAGAGGGCGAAAGTTGTCGTCTTCTTCAAATAATGTGTGGTTATGGAAACTAATGTGCGGTCAATATGTGGCTAGTGGAGGTAAACTACGGCAGATTTACTAATAATATGTTAATTACCAATAAATTAGACTTATTTGATCGATTATAATAAGTTGAAATATTTAGTTGTATTTTTTTAAAAGTTTAATGGCCTAATAATATTTTGGTATAAAGTTGTAGTTTTGTAGAGTCTATTTAACCATTTTCCCTTTAAAAAAATTATTATTTTAGTTATATCTACATCCAATTAGGGTAGTTACGTAGCCTATTTTCAGTCATGCGCAGGGCATTGATGACCTAGCTACCAAGGTTGGTAATATTCACCCAATTAAATTTCATTGTTTGGTATGTTCCCAAAGAAACTCTTATACCCAATTAAATGTATGTTTTAAGTGAAATTTACATTGTAACCCTAACTAACCAAAAACTACAAAGAAATAAATCAATATAAATTGCTTATAACTGATCCCTTTTCTATGATTTTCTTTATTCTCTACTTATCAATGTACAAGTAGATGTAATTTTCCCTTCTTTAATATTTCATTTCTCTAAAAAAAAAAAGTTTCTGTAGTTAGTTAAATCGATGCTTTTGCTTTGCGTTTATTGTAACCCAAATTCTTTATTTTGTTATCTCCGCCTTCTCCGGTCAATTAACGCAATTATAAAATATTTTCTCATTCAATTAAAATGAACCAATATATATCTTTGAGCATTAAATAGCATGGCACCACAAAAGGTATAGATCAGACATTGGCATAGTGATGGGAGTTAAAGATGAGAGAGGAAGCAAATAAAGTAATGGGGAAAGAAAATGGGAGATTGGGGTGGGAATAGTCAAAGAAAGAGTAATCACAAAGTATGCAATGCGCCATTGTCTCAATGTCATTAGCATATTATCTATAGAAAATAATGTAAGGGAATTAATTCCGAGGGAGACTACTCCTTGAGAGTACGTGTCTCAATGTCACTAGCATTTTCTATGGACTAGGTCACACAAAATTTATTTGATGGGTCAATTTGGGATGCATAAAGCTTACTATGTGAGACCGTATCATGAATCTTTGTTCGTGAATCGTGAGATGGGTTAGATAATATGAAATATAATATTTTATTCATGATTTAGTATGGCATTTGCTAGTATAACTATTACATTTTATATTAACCCGACCCGTCTCACAGATAAATATTCGTGAGACAGTCTCTTACACAAGTTTTTGCCTTGCATTTATCTAATGTGCATGAGTGATCTATTTATAGTCCATTCGTGGTCGGTTTGCAATGTTTTCTTTTAGTTTCGTCTTGATTGTGTGTATGGTATATGTTTAAATTTATGGTGTACTATACTTAATTAGGTGTCCTTCATGGTGCATTTATGTTATGTTTTCAGTGCATTCATAGTCGGTTTGCATTGTTTTCTTTGTGGTTTCATGGTTCTTGATTGTGCATTGAATGTGTTTAATTTCAATTTATGATGCACTTCGTTTGGTGAGTTTCATAGTGCATTTTTGTTATGTTTTCAGTGCATTCTTCATCAGTTTGCAATGTTTTTTTTGGTGGTTTTGTTGTGCTTGCGTGCATCGTATATGTTTAAAGTCATGGTGCACTTTGGTGGGTTTCATGGTGCCTTCATGTTATGCTTTTTAGTGCATTTCTTTGTTGTTTTATATGTGTCCGTCTTGTATTGTTTAACAGCCTTGCAATTATATGTTGGTGTTGAAAGCTAGATCTCACACACACACATATGTGTAAAAAGTGTAGCCACATCCATACAATCCATCTTGAAATCAAAATCAAAGGATAGGATCTTATTATTAGTGAACTTTCAAAGTTTACAATAATTATAAAATCAACCCATTCTTAAAAGTTTTCGATAATTATAAAATTGACTTCCTCTTCTTCTTCTTCCATTTTTTTTAACTTTTTTTTTTTGTATTAAAACTTTCATCATATATTGAAACCAACCCTGATAAATGGTTGAAAAATTAGTCCTTACTTTTTACGGAGAACCTTGTTCTCATTTATTTGGACATGATTGAATGAGGATAGGATACTTATGTAAAAAATGAAGACTAATCCCAATCATCCATTAAATTTAACAACGATTGAGAATTTTTGTTAAAAAAAAATGAGGCGAATTTTGTTTATTCAAGCGATTGGTAAGGACAAAAGAAGCAGAAGAGTTGAGACAAGAAAGAATATTTATCCCAATCATCTTCAATGCCCTATTACATGGTTGCATGTAATATAGACAATCATGTCTAAATTATATATTTTCATTTTATCTTTATTATGAATCACTCTTCATATTATCTCTTAAAAGGCTAACGTCTTTGATAATCTACTCAAAAACGTTATTATTGGCTTAGCTCTCATTGCATATGTTGATATGTTAATAATCCATTTTTTAGATTGCTACATTCATTAGTCGACTCTTAACAAGAATGCCTGATATCGTAATTTAAAAATCAGATAGCCAATAAACTTCGTGGTTAAGCGTATTTGACTTACAATACTCTTAATTATTTTAAAAGTGAATAGAAAAAGTGCTATAAGTATATAATTCAGAAGAAAAAAATTTGATCTTTCCATATATATATATATATTGTGCATACAATTTTATACACTTAAACACAAAATTGTTTATACAATTTTATACACTTAAAAGAGATATTTATGATAGTATTACGGACGGACGGCGACGTCCATCAAACTTTACACGTTGAAATAAATCCAAAATATGGTGGTCCAATGTACGTCCTAAACTCCTAATAGATTAAATGACCATAAAGTAAGGGTATATATGTAGGGACATATTATCACTGTTCCTTCACCAGAAAATAATGCATGAAAGGGATATATCCATTTTTTATTTTTATTTTTTTTGAAAACAAAGAGATACGGAGTATATCAATATAAACTCGTACATACATTATTTTCTTTTATATTTTAGTGACAACGAGATTAATTCATCGTTTAGGTACTCATGGTTAATATAATGGTACTATTAATGGCATTTATAACTAACCTTTCTCATCTTTACTCATTTCGCATCAGTAAAAAAAATGAAAATGAAAAAAATAAATAAAACAGATGAGTCAGTGAGTCACAAGAGGTTTGACACTCTTTAATTTGATTTATAAGTTGCTGAATTTGCATTTTGGGTAAAGAACATATTGTAACCTTAATTGACAAAGTAGCACAATATAATAAACTAGCCTAGGTTACCTATATTTGACCAATTCAAATTAAGAAAGTCAATAAACAGTAAGTGGTCCATACCCATTGCCTAGGTCTACCGCTTTCTTACACCTTAACAAGTGTGTGCACAGCCCGCAACCTACTTGTGTGCAACGTGCACAATTTTTATTTTTTTTGACAAGGTGAATTTTAGGTGATGAAATTCTGAACTTAACAATTCTTTTATTATTTTCTCGTACTGTATGTCTTATGACTTATGGCATTTATCTTTATAACAAAAATAGTTGGCTATTAAATACATCATTTTCTTGTCAATTAATATAATGATTCAAGTGAATCAATATCTTAACCATCAACTATTTAAATTGTGACAACTCAGACAGAATTTATAAATGTAGTAGACCATATTATTGTTATGATGATGGATTGATGGGAAGAAAATATATAGGTTATTGATTTTTTATTTTTTTTTGATAATTCTTGTATCTAATTTTGTCTTTAAATCTTATGAATTCATTTTCAAAGTTTATAAAGAGGTAAATCGTACATGTTAAGTTTTAAAATTTAACACCAAATTATATACTTATATATAAAGAATTTAATTTAATCACAATTCACTCTTCCATTAAAACGAAAATTTTAAATGTAACTTCTAAACTAATGAAAATGCTTTTGGTAGGTCATTGATATTTGATCGCAATTATGGACTGGAGAAATTTCATAAAGTCTGGCAAGGAATGGGCCTCAAGAATTGACATGATTCCAATGGCTAATCAGGGTCACCATCGTTCCACGATCCTAATCCCATTAAATCACATCTACTGAAATTATTGTGCAAATTATTATTATTATTATTATTATATTATTATTTTACTAATAATGTGACAAATTTGATTTGTATGGTTTTTAATTATGAGAAACTTCATACTACATATTTATTATTTGAGAGTGAATTTTAGGTGATGTTTGTACTATGATTTCTGTCCGTAAAAATAAATTAGTCTAGATTGTTTATAGCTAATGAACTCAAATCGAGAATGTCAATAGATAACTCTATCAAAAAGTTAAATTTGAAACCTTAGCTTATAGTTATCAAGTCTATTGTCTGACGACCTACTCTAGCGCCAAAACATTGAATTGTTACTTTTATAATATTTAAATACTATATTCATATCGTGAATAATTGCAAATGAATACCATTTAAAAAAATTATAATGCTATATGGCATATTCTGTAATATTAGGCAAACCTCTTAAATTATTTAGAAAAGTTTAGTTATACCATTGGACAAGATTTTTTTTTTTAATGACCAAACTCTATAAAGTAAAAAGATATAAATATCACTTTTATCAAGCACATATAGCCAAGGACCTTGTAGTCTAGTGGCATCAAACCCTTCCCTTTATATGGGAGGTGGTGGGTTCGAACCTGTGGATACTCTACTCTAATAGAGTTAGTATTGTTCAAAAAAAAAGTTACACATATAAGTGATGGGAAGATTGTTTTTTATAAAGACTAGACCTTTGTCCTTGTTACAAATGTGGGGCGTTTGTCCTTCTCTTTTATCATGAGCAACCGTCGAAAACAACAATGAATAATAATTCCATCAGCAACGTAACACTATTAAACGTTGATTGTATCTTTTTAACAGTTTGGATGTTGATACAAAACTGTTTCAATTCAAAGATGTTCGAAACTTCGAATAGTTTTAAAACTTATTTACTCAATTTTTCATAAAATAAATAAAAGTTATTAATAAGTATTTGATTGTGTTTGTTTAAAATTGCAAAACACATTAAAATATTGTATTTTTAATGAATAATTTATTTTAGTTTAAATTATTCCAAAATAAAAACAAACAAATACATAAGACAATAACCAATAGATTGCATATTTACTTAATATAAAAAAAAATATTACTCAAACTCCACAATGCAAACTCGATAACCGTCTCCACTAAGGCTCAAACCTTACATTTGATAGAGCCATCTCGTGCTACTAGACCAATTTACACATTTCATCATCAAAGGTAAATAACATGATACATTGAGAAGAAATTAAAAACAATGAACAACTCTTGGCAAGAAAAAAGAAAAAAAATTGATTTGGGTGATGAATTAAGCAGAGAAGAATCCATTTCTGGCTGCAACACCAACCTCAAAATGAGGCTGCAAAACCTTGTTCTTCTTCTTCATCATCATCACCTCCAGCCTCTTCTCCTCTCCACCACTGAGCTTCACCTTCACCAAAGAGGAAGATGAGCCTTCAAGTTTCTGACCCTTAAACACTGACAGCAACTCAATCACTTCACCCTCACTGCTGCCCAGTTTTCTTGCATTCTTGATCCTCCTCTCATATTCCTCCGCCACCAGGATAGCTATGTCCGCCATATCTGTAGCTTTCAGAGTTGCTTTTGCTCAATGGGCATCTCATCTGGATAAGCCAATTCACAGGGCATATATAACAGAGGGTACGGTGGGTTCTTAGACAGAAGTGGATAAGGTTGCCAATTGCCATGTGCATTCTTTGGGTGATCATCATTATTTTAGTTAATTACAATTATTTTTAGTAGTGGGTTTTTGTATTGGTTGATGACAGTCGCTTTTGTCTCACTCTCACTGTCGTCTGTGCTATCCAATTGCAATGGTCTTTAATTTGGGACCGAAAGTTGTTTGTCCATCAAAGCTACAGTCTACAGACAGATTCATGTTACTTAGCTTTTTTGTGGAGATTCATGAAAAAAGGTACAGCACTACATACATCTAGTTAACTATTGGTAAATAGTAACATTTCTGTTTTAGAATATTTCAATCACAGCTTCAACAGCACTTCTTGAGCATGTTGTACAGTCAGTCCACTCAAAGAGTGCAGGGAAAATGATGATAGTCACTACATATTCCCCCTCCAAGAAACAAATTAAATACGCGGAAAAGCCAGAAATACTACGTGAAAGTGTGATATGGGTGAAATTCGTCTTTTGACCTTAGTGACCAATTGATTAGGTAAAACAACTTAAATTGTTCATAGCTGACCAACTTAAATCAGTTTTCATGGAAGGTGTTAAACTTGAAATCTTATGATTATCAAGTCAACAGTCGAACTAATTTGACGGGTCTCAAATTGAATAACTCTATTGATAAAGTTTTGAAACTTGAAATTCTGAGTGGATGCATACAAAGAAACCAACATTCAAAACGAGTAATCACGCACCAAGAAAGATATTTTCTGACGGGTTTGGATATTAATGTGATGAACGCAGCTTTCATTAAAAAGTTCGGATCAAGGGATTTGAACCCGACGTGAATCGAACACGCAACCTTCTGATCTGGAGTCAGACGCGCTACCATTGCGCCACGGATCCGGATGTTTTAAGCTCTCGTACAATAACACCTTATCTTCATGTATAAACAGCAAAAGTTTATTCCAAAATCGTGGTGACTGACACTGACTATAGTAATCAATATTTGTACAAATATTGTATATGCTGATTCCCATGGAAATTATCTACTATTAATTTTATTGATTTTTCTCCAGTTAACTATGACAATTTAAACTAATTTACTTCTTTGTGATTTTTTATTAGTTAGGATCACAATGTAAATTTCATTTAAAGTGTATTACTCTTGAATTTAATTTCAACTCCTATAAAAATTATCTATTAGATTTATTGATTTGAATCCAGTTAAGTATAACAATTTAGCCTAATTTACTTTGTGATTTTTTATCAGTTAGGATCACCATGTGAATTGCAATTCCATGAAGTACGTGTTTGGTTTTTATTTCCAAGACGACAAGTATATATGTAGTATTTGATTTGGGTTTCGCTAGTTGCCGTTCTAGAAAAGTAGAACGGCAAATACCTTATCATCTCAAACCACTCTACTCTGTTGAAGATAAGGTGGTGGATGGGCATGGATTTTCTTCCCCACTAAATGGACTTTATTATTACTTGAACAATTTCCTCAACCCCACCAGGCCAACTGATCACTTAGTAGGAAACATCTACCTTCATTATCCAACATTAATTCACAATATATCTATATAATTCAACAACATTGATAATTGGTCTAACCCAAATAGTTCAGTCCATTATATATATTCAACAACATTGATAATTGGTCTAACTCAAATAGTTCAGTCCAATAAATATTAGACTTAATTAGCAAAGCATCCCATCATGTTAAAGCCAATAAAATCTACCAGCTCCTTTTGACAAGTGTGAACAATAGTTACAACTGAACTACTAAAGCACAAAGAGACAGCAGCGTCTCCACTGAAGTTCGAATCCACCCTCTTCCACATGGAGGGTAATCGGGTGCCACTAGACCACAAGGTCATATAATTCTAAAACTTAATTATTTTCTCAACAGGTTATTGTCTGTAAGGAAATTTTAATACGAAAATATTTACAAAATTTAATCTCCATAATTCGTAAAATTATTCCAAAGCATGTGTCACATTTTGTCGGTCCTTAAAATCAATCCGCTTTCACGGGAAGGTGTTAGAAGTGTCAAAAGCTGGATTTCTTAGAATTTGTTGGCAAACATGGACAAAGATTAGTGAAAGTTCTAAAACACCCTTATTGCTGCCACAACCGCAAAGTTAATCATATCGTTAGTCGTTACTGTATACACACATATACTCCATGCATGCTTTTCTATTCCGCCATGGCGACTGTCGGCCCAATAAATTGGAATTTAATTTCCCAAGCAATCAGTGAGATGAGAGAGAGAGAGAAAAAAGATTCCGAATCAGAGGAAAAAAACAAAATACTATATGATTATAAAAGTGGACTCGATCAGAACAAATTCACAGACACTAATTAAACCGTATAGTACTCGATCTTACCAATTAATATCTACAACACAACAAAACATCTTCTCATCTGATCTCAACCATGAATACATCATGGTTTTGGATAGCCCTTGCAGTGTTCGCAGCGGTTTCTATCTTTCTGAAGAAGAAGAGTAAAAGGTTGCCGCCCGGTCCCAAAGCGGTGCCGATATTAGGGCACCTCCATTTGATTGGAAAAGATCCCCACCATGATTTCCAAAAGCTATCCAAAATCTACGGTCCTATTATGTATTTACGCTTCGGGTTTGTCGACAACATCATCGTATCGTCCCCTCAAGCCGCCCAGCAGTTTCTCAAAACACACGACCTCAACTTCGCCTCCCGACCACCTCAAGAAGCCCCCAAGTACATCTCCTACGACCAGAAAGATTTGGCGTGGAGCGAATACGGTCCGTATTGGCGCAACATGCGAAAGCTCTGCACTTTGGAGCTCCTCAGCAATCTAAAGATCGCTTCTTTTCAATCCATGAGAAGAGAGGAATTGTGTCTTCTCGTGGAATCATTCAAGCAGGCGGCTTTGGATGGGGCGGCTGTTGATTTGAGCTCCAAGGTTTCTTCCATGAGTTCCAACATGAGTTGTCGGATGGTTTTTGGGAAGAGGTACGAGGATAAAGACCTCGGCGACAAGGGGTTTAAGGCTGTGATAGATGAAATTCAGTATTTGGCTGCTGTCCCTAATCTTGGGGATTATTTCCCATATCTTGGTAAGCTTGATTTCCAGGGTTTGACTCGAAGGATGAAGGCCGTTGCCAAGCTTTGTGATGACTTTTTTGAGAAAATCATTGATGAACGCGAACAAGCTGAAAACAATGGCGACACAAAAGGCACCAAGGATTTTGTTGATACCATGTTGGAGATTATGAAATCTGGAGAAACTCCTTTTGAATTTACTCGCGAGCATGTCAAGTCCACTATGCTAGTATGTAATTATACAATTCATCTAGTGTTACACATATAGATATGATCTTGAACTATTTGGGTTGATTTTGAATATAATGTACATGGCAGGATATGCTTGTAACTTCGATGGACACATCATCTTCTGTGATAGATTGGACAATGTCTGAACTTCTTAGACATCCGAAAATCATGGAGAAAGTCAAGGAAGAAATCGAGAGACATGTAGGGTCTAATAGGATGGTGGAAGAGGAGGACTTGGAGAGCTTGGAATACTTAGCAATGGTGATAAAAGAATCATTAAGGATTCATCCGGTTGCACCACTACTTCTCCCTCATGCAGCGATTGAAGATTGTGTAATTGATGGCTTTCACATACCCAAAAAAGCAAGAATTTGGGTAAACTATTGGGCAATTGGGCGTGATCCAAATGTATGGAGTGATCCAGAGAAGTTCACTCCCGAAAGGTTTAAGGGAAGTCAAATTGACTATAGAGGTCGTGATTTTGAGTTTATTCCATTTGGATCGGGGAGGAGAAGTTGTCCGGGTTTGCAGCTCGGCGTAACAGTGGTTCGACTAGTGGTGGCAAACCTAGTTCATTACTTTGATTGGAATCTTCCAAATGGGATGCTACCCGATGATTTAGACATGACTGAGGAACTAGGTGCTGTGGTGAGACGAGCTAAGAATTTAATAGCGGTTCCTACCTATCGATTAAATGTTTAGTCTCTTTTATGTTTGTTAACTAGAAATAAATCAGCAAGAAACTCTTTTTCGATAAATAAACAAGTGTTGGGAGTGTATCTCAAACACTTATGGTAATTGGTCAAGGAACATGGGTACGTACATGGTTGGTGTAGACACCATCTGAATACAGTTTTTAGGTCATCCCTATTTGGTCTTATTATTGTGGAGTCTTATAAATCTGTATATGTTCAGGAGTCCTGCTTATATGGATCCTACATAAACATCCCTATGTTTGAAATCAATAAATATACCTGTTTATGAATAAATTTAATTACTTTTTATATAGCTCTTGTATCAATTATTCAAGTTTGAAATCTAATGTCAATTTTTAATCTATAAAAATGTTCACAATCCTTAGTGATAAATCTCGTCTTTATGAACGTGATTGCCTCTCTCATGTTTAATTATAATAATAACATGTTTGAACCGGGAACCTCTAGTGTGTGAGACTAGCGTGATAACCAACTACACCACCCAGACCTACTGTTAATACTAAGTAAACAACAAATCACAGATATGGTGCTAGAAAACATTAATTACAAAGGTATAAAGTATAAACAATCTCGTAAGGAAATACAAGTTATCCTCAAAGGCCATCCTCGGAAAAAGAACTTGGACTTTGGCAAATGCAGCCCACATATATGCTGTATTGTTGTGAGAGTCGTTCAAAGTTTATAGCTCAATTATCCGTCGTTATACCGTGGACGACCATGGTCCACGGTCGATACTGCAATTGTGTTGAACTAATACTGCAGTTGTGTTGAAAGTAAACTGCAGTTGCACGGAACGGAGGTCGTTTCATCCGTCTGGAACTGCAGTTGTGTTGAACGGATGAAACGACCTATGTTTCGCGCAACTGCAGTTCCCTTTCAACACAACTGCAGTGTCAGTCCAACACAACGTAACTGTATCAGTCATGATCATGGTCCACAGTATAATTTGCGGTCAATTATTGTTGAAGAAGCCAGAAGGATGGCCCAAGAATCTGACTTACAGACAGACTGTCGTAATCAATGATAGGATAAGGAATCTTAGGAGCTCTACCTTACAACCTTGTGGCTAGAGACCACACAACCCAATCGCAAGCTGGGTCGAATTTATCTATAAATTATATCGTGTAAATCTTGGTTTATATTATGTACACGTAATACAATAACATATTATATTATGAATTGTAGCCTTGTAGGTAAATTATACACATGTTAAATATTAATCAATAATATAATAATTGAGTTTACATATTTTTCAATGATAAAATAATGAAAATAAATCGTAATGAAGATTTTAGAAAGTAAACAAAACATAATTATTGAGTTATTAGAATAGTTGATAATGACCACCTTTTGGTCAATGATTCAGCACAAATCCACAATCACTAAGCTATGCCATGATTCACGCGGATTATAAATTATTATGAAACATACATATAATAATGCGCCTAATGTATGGGAGAGCGAGAAACATTATATAATTTGGAGAAGATCGAGACTTTTAAACAAATTAAAGTAAAGTTTACATTATAGAAATTCTTAATTATATTAGGTCTGATTAAAAAGTAGAACGTGATACATATCTTCACTACTTGATGGGTAAATATGCACATGTACTAGTCGGTCCGTAAATCACCTGTCCGTCGGTCACCCAACCTGTCCGTCAACGGTCACCCAACCGGTCCGTCGACGGTCACCCGGTCCGTCGGCCGCATGATCGGAAGCAACACACCTTGTGGATTGGAGGCTCACGAGCGCAACAGTTGCTTGATGTGACGACCGACAACTTTTCGAGAACAAGGGATCCGTGTTTTCATCACCTCGAGTAACTCAACCACTTCGAGCAAACCGATGCGCATTTTGCGGAGTGACAGCCCATATGCCCTCCACTTGCATATCAGACACCATGTGCATAGTGAATCCACTTTGTATAAATATAGGGCTAATTCCCCTCGCTGGGAGAGAGGGGGATAACTCATTAGTACTACACTAATACACTTGTGATTTGCTCATTCGTCTCTCTTGCTTTCTCCTTGTTATTGTTCGTCACCCGTAGAGCGACATAGCTTCTTACCGCTCAGTCGTCAACCGGTAGAGCGACCGATTGACCGGCCGAGCGGCATCCTTCACCACACGTAACACACGTATTCGTAGCGTAATCGTAGACCCGTTTACATTTACGCTATCATTGGCGCCGTCCGTGGGGATTGAACGAGTCACTCTGTTCTATCCCGATATCTTTTATTTCTTCACACAGTTATCCATCTTGAAATGACGAACAGCAGGAGAAATCGTAGCCGAAGTCACATGCGAAAGAGAAATTCAACCCGTCAGATGACTAAAGCATTTCTAGAGGACGATCTACGTCAACAATTAGATCGGTCAAGGAACTTGAACAACGAGCTCACGTCCAATCCGTCAAGAAAAAACATACAACCAACCCAACCGGTTGGTTCGAGCGAAGGCCTACATGCTGGACAAACAAACTTTCGAATGACAATTACATGTGCCATGTTGCTACCAGTAGGCCAAACGTTGATCTCAACACCAGGAATATTGGGAGGGAATCAAATACAAGGAGCACCACAACATGGGTCCACACCGATATGCCAACCAGGGCTGGGAACTCTTGGGTACTATGTTACGACACCCACCCCCGAATGATGACGAACCCTCAGAGTCCTGTCGCTCAACAACAAATGCCTCAACTTTTCCATGTACAACAGTAGCATCCACAACCTCAAGGGAGCAACCAAGAGGAAGTTCGATTGGCGAATCGTACGCAAAGACTAGATCGAGAAGAACATAAAAAGCATCGACAGGATGACGTCATACAACGCAGAAGTGTTTTCGATCGAATTCGAAAGAGTGCTAAATTCCGATTGGGGCTTCGAGGTAACCATGATCGACAAACATCACGAATGATTACAAAGAAGCGGCTCAAAGAACGCACTACAAGCGGAACGGAAGGCTTAGCTGGTCGGGTGGACTACCAAGATGCATGGAAGAATGGGTCAGCTGTCTGACCATTGGATCCTACAAGTCTTAGACTTCTTCGTTTGGAGTTTTGTTCGACCTGCACGTTCGTTTGGGGTTGTGTTCGACCTGCACGTTCGTTTGGGGTTGTGTTCGACCTGCACGTTTGGGGTTTTATTCGAACTGCACGGATCTCCGCTTGGGGTTTTGTTCGACCTGCACGGATCCGTTTGGGGTTTTGTTCGCCCTGCACGGATCCGTTTGGGGTTTTGTTCGCCCTGCACGGATCCGTTTGGGGTTTTGTTCGCCCTGCACGGATCCGTTTGGGGTTTTGTTCGCCCTGCACGGATCCGTTTGGGGTTTTGTTCGCCCTGCACGGATCCGTTTGGGGTTTTGTTCGCCCTGCACGGATCCGTTTGGGGTTTTGTTCGCCCTGCACGGATCCGTTTGGGGTTTTGTTCGCCCTGCACGGATCCGTTTGGGGTTTTGTTCGCCCTGCACGGATCCGTTTGGGGTTTTGTTCGCCCTGCACGGATCCGTTTGGGGTTTTGTTCGCCCTGCACGGATCCGTTTGGGGTTTTGTTCGCCCTGCACGGATCCGTTTGGGGTTTTGTTCGCCCTGCACGGATCCGTTTGGGGTTTTGTTCGCCCTGCACGGATCCGTTTGGGGTTTTGTTCGCCCTGCACGGATCCGTTTGGGGTTTTGTTCGCCCTGCACGGATCCGTTTGGGGTTTTGTTCGCCCTGCACGGATCCGTTTGGGGTTTTGTTCGCCCTGCACGAATCTTCGTTTGGGGTTGTGTTCGGCCTGCACGTTCGTTTGGGGTTGTGTTCGACCTGCACGTTTGGGGTTTTATTCGAACTGCACGGATCTCCGCTTGGGGTTTTGTTCGACCTGCACGGATCTCCGTTTGTGGGTTTGTTTGACCTGCACGAATATTCGTTTGGGGTTTTGTTCAACCTGAATCTTCGTTTGGGGTTTTGTTCGACATGCACGAGTAAATGTAACCATCAGAGCAGCCAAGTTGTGCAAGTTTGTTAGCAGCGAGAGTTGGATGGAAGAATATACTACTTGAGAAATTGCAAGAAAGCATAGAGAAGCTTGAAGAGATAAGAGAATGTACTACTTGAAAAACTGCAAGAAAGCATAGAGAAGCTTGAATATTATCTTATGTCAAGGAATTTGCAAGATGGTTGATCAGTCGACCAACATCTTGGGAGTCAAGCAACCAACACCAGCCAACCAAGCACAACCTGCACCGACGAGCGAAACACTTGCGGATGCCGATCAACCTGCACCAGCCAACCAAGCACAACCCGCACCGACGAGCGAAACACTTGCGGATGCCGATCAACCTGCACCAGCCAACCAAGCACAACCCGCACCAACGAGCGAAACACTTGCGGATGCCGATCAACCTGCACCAGCCAACCAAGCACAACCCGCACCAACGCGAAACACTTGTGGATGCCGATCAACCTGTCCCAGCCAACCAAGCACAACCTGCACCGACGAGCGAAGCATTTGTGGACGCCAATCAACCTACACCTGTTTACTAAGCACTTCGTGTGACGGGCGATTCGACCACTTGAATGTTATGCAATCTGGTCGATCATCCGCTGGGAAGCCTAGCCACCTTCAACGGACAACAACCACTTCAACATCAAGCCATTGACAGAGTGATATGTTGAACAACCACTTGCATATCGACAGATTACTTGGTGTGTAGTAATCTACCGTGTTTTGATCAATCACTTGGACGATAAACAATCTATGTCGGTATGGCGAGCAATCGGTAGACAAATCGCTTGGATGAGGAGCAACGGACGATCGGCCACCTGGATGGCAACGTACACTTGGCCAACCACTCTGATGTCAAGTAACTTGTGACAAAGTGATATGTCAATTGACCACATGGATGTGAGGCATCTGTCGACAAATCAACCAATGGCGTCCACGAGCAAACACCCAATCAAGGAAACAACATGTTACGTAATGACAAAGTGAAGGAAGGAAATGATTCATACACGCAAAGTTAAAAGTACAACCGACACAAGCGGGGTCGGTCTCTCGATCACACTCCACAAACAAGAAACTACGACTATGGAGGACAAAACAATCATGGATCTTGACCACGCGATGAGGAAGGACCCGTCGGAGGCTTCTTGAAGGGCTCTGGACCAGGAGGTGTCAGATCTTCGGGCAGAACGGTACGAACCGATTCCCAATCCTCAGGGAGAGCATTTTGTAATATGTGATACAAAGTTTGTTGCATGCCCCTTGTTCCTTTGAGATAACCCCATGCGGTCACCTTACGTATCATCGCTGATATCACTGGGTCTTCTCGGAACATATGGAACAAAGGAATGGCCGCATCCTCGGAGGGACATAAAGCAGATAACAGACCGGGCACCTCGGATGGTCGAGATACGAAATAAGCAATGGCATCTCGACGAAACTGATCGAAATTTGGATACTGTCCCAAAGAATAGAGTTGGGCGTCCAAATGGGATATTTGTTCTCGACGAGATTCGAGTTGGTTTTCCTGATCCCTCACGGTGGCCCTGAGTGATTGTGTTTCCTTTTCCCATCCTATAGCAGTAAGCTGGCATCGCAGGAACAGCTCGGCGCCTGTGCTAGCAACCTGACATAAACACGATCATAAACCACAGTTTAGAAAGTACCAAACGAAGAAAAGAGAGATCAGCAACTCAATGATTGGAGTAAGTACGTTAGCTAGGTGATGGGCTAGCTGCTCAGCAACTTTTTCGTTGGACAAAGTGGCGATGCCCGAGGGTGGAGGACTCGGTTGGAGTAACAGATCGAACATTTTTCGCAAATCAACTGGTGCGCGGGTCAACGCGCTCACAAGTGGAGACCCCCCGTCGAGGTTAGGACAAGTGGCAAAAGCGTTCCCCGACACCTCACTTTCAACCTCACCTATGGGACGCTTCCCATGTGATTTAGGGGGAAACGGAGCAGAAGGAAAGCCAGGGCTACCAAATTCATAACGGGGATAGTAGGAGGTACAAATTTCTTTTTCAAAATAATCTTTGGCAATCCAGGTCGACTACTCCCGCTTGCGCCTGCACCTAGCAGTTCCTTTAATTCAGGATCAATATCCGGCGTTCCTGGATGTTAATAAGAAATAACAAATCGTGTGAGGAATCAAAGATAAAAAGGGGAGACATGTGCTAACTGTTTAAGATCCAACCTTGGGCCCCGTAAGTTGGAGCAGGGAGTTGAGCTGCATCAAAAGCCTCTGCGGAGTGGTAAATCTCCCAAGAATAGCATTCAGACTTAATCTTCTCAACAGCAATGTGAATCTTTGGAGTCTCAAGGGGTACCACGCACTTACGCATCCGACGAGACCATTCATTTTTGAAAGGAAGATCACCATCCAAACGAACCCGAAGAAATTTTTCTTTCCATCTACGGTTGTTGTCAGGCAAGTCAGAAACTTTCCCAGCTGTCCCACGACATTGGATAATGACAAAACCGTTGCGATGGTTCTTCCCCATGCACTTTACCAGATGGAGAAAATTGAAGAGTTCTAGTGTACAAGGCACTTGGTGGCGTTTGCAAATCTGAGGGTAGCATGCAAGAATACGGTGTGCGTTGGGTGCTATCTGACCTGGAACTATGCCGTAATAATTCACGAAGTCAACAAGGAATGGGTCAAAGGGGATGCGCAAACCGGCTTTCAAGGAATCAAAGTGCACACCTACCCAATTTTTTTGGTGGCAATCGATGATGTTGGAAGGACGACGATCAATTGAGTAAGAAATCCCCTTTCCAATTAGCTTCTTGAGTTGTTCTACCTCTTTGTCGGTAAAATCAATTCCAACGATACGAGCACCATCGGAATCCAAGTCGACATAGTCACGTGATACTCTAGTTTGACTTCTTGAGAGTTCCTTGGGATTATGGGAGGTACCTTCGCCTAGTTGAACCTCAAAATTCTTTGATGGAATTTTTGAACGCTTGGATCGCGGGGTAACGTGCGAACGAGCTTGGGGCTCATCGTCAGAATTACTCGATTCCTCAGACGCACTAACATCCTCATCATCGCTGTCATAGTCGCGCATACACCACTTTTTGTCTTGCGACATGCTACATTAGCAAAGGAATGTAGGTGACATACCACGGACAAACAACATAGCGAAGAAGCAACGGCAAAACAAATGGCATCAATTTTTTTTTTTAGTTGCAGCGTTTAGTTTTTTAGTCGCAGCATGTATTATTGTTATTTTTTATTTGTAAAAAAAAAAAAATAGAATAAAATAAAAAAAATAAAAAAAAAAAAAAAGGGGGGAGGGGGATGGCCGACGTCGAGCAGCCTGCTCGACGTCGGCCATGTCCGGTCGACGTCGAGCAGGCCGCTCGACGTCGGCCAGATCGGTCGACGTCGAGCAGCCCGCTCGACGTCGACCGAGCGTTTCGGTCGACGTCGAGCGGGCCGCTCGACGTCGCCCCAAAAAGCCGACGACTGCCGACTGGGCACCAGTCGGCAGTCGCCGGCCTTTTTCCCTCCAGTCGGCGGTCGCCGACTGGATTCGTCCAGTTGGCGCCGCCGACTGGGCTCTGCTCCAGTCGCCGGCGACTGGAGCAGAGATCAGATCTGGAAATCTGTTTTATGATTTCCAGATCTGATCTCAAAAAAAAAAAAAAAAAAAAAAGAAAGAGAGTTATAATGTTTTACCTGCTTGGTCTTGGTGGCTTTGGAGGTGATTGATGATACACTTGACAGCTTTGAGAGCTTAGGAATGTCTTGATTGTGAAGTGAAGATGGTAGGAAGATATTTATACAAAAAAAAAAATTTGGGTTTTTTGAGAAAGTGGGTTGATCCAAAAAGGCTAATGGGTCTTGTAAGACTACTAGTGGGAGCATTGTTCTTGGCAAGTCCAAAGTATCAAACTGGAGGAAATATACACGCAGGTGGTCAAATCATAAAAATCACTCAGCTGACCGGTAACAATCACCCCATTTGGTCTGGATCCGCCTGGTCAAGTCAACCACTCGGTGATTCGTATGTGCTACCTTCCTCATCCCCAGCCGTGGAAAACTTGATTGGTCCGTCAACGACCAAGGTATCACCAAGGGAAGACCCATCTCCAAACCATGGAAAAGATGTGAACAAAATCCGCTAAATGATCCATTGCTCGACGACCGGAAACAACCAGGACAAACCCGTCTTTAGTGATTATGCTTTCGGTTGTACTCTTTTTCCCTTAGCTAGGTTTTTTCCCAAAGGGTTTTTCTTAGTCTAAGGTTTTTAACGAGGCAACCCGCGTAAATCACGCCCCTCCTGCTCAAATCAAACTTGAGGGGTTCATCACGGACTATCAAGGCATTCAAGCCAGGGAGACTTTGCTCGCAACAAGTTAGCCGCCTGGAGCACATTCTACTTCTTGAACCTGACGACTCTCGCAGATTCAAGAAGTGGGGGACTTGTGATGGGTAAATATGCACATGTACTAGTCGGTCCGTAAATCACCTGTCCGTCGGTCACCCAACCTGTCCGTCAACGGTCACCCAACCGGTCCGTCGACGGTCACCCGGTCCGTCGGCCGCATGATCGGAAGCAACACACCTTGTGGATTGGAGGCTCACGAGCGCAACAGTTGCTTGATGTGACGACCGACAACTTTTCGGGAACAAGGGATCCGTGTTTTCATCACCTCGAGTAACTCAACCACTTCGAGCAAACCGATGCGCATTTTGCGGAGTGACAGCCCATATGCCCTCCACTTGCATATCAGACACCATGTGCATAGTGAATCCACTTTGTATAAATATAGGGCTAATTCCCCTCGCTGGGAGAGAGGGGGATAACTCATTAGTACTACACTAATACACTTGTGATTTGCTCATTCGTCTCTCTTGCTCTCTCCTTGTTATTGTTCGTCACCCGTAGAGCGACATAGCTTCTTACCGCTCAGTCGTCAACCGGTAGAGCGACCGATTGACTGGCCGAGCGGCATCCTTCACCACACGTAACACACGTATTCGTAGCGTAATCGTAGACCCGTTTACATTTACGCTATCACTACTATTTATATCCAGTAAGGTGGTGTACTGACTTTCTTAGTTTGAGCCTGTCAGTTCTAAACATCCTTAGCTAGTTTATTAACCCTATATTGAATTATATATTGACCATCAAAGTTACATATTCCTCATCTCTATCAAGAAACAGCCAAAAAACCCATGATGAAGATGCCATGGTTTTGGACAGCCTTTGCAGTGCTTGCAAGCATTTCTATCTGCAACAGTTTTCTGAAGAGCAGAAGGAAGAGGCTGCCGCCCGGTCCCAGAAGGCTTCCAATCTTGGGACACCTCCACTTGGTGGGGAAAACCCCCCATCAAGATCTTCAAAAACTCGCCAAAATCCACGGCCCTATCATGCATTTGCGCCTCGGATTCGTCGACAACATCATCGTCTCGTCCCCGCAAGCCGCCGAGCTGTTTCTCAAGACCCACGATCTCAATTTCGCATCCAGGCCACCCTCAGAGGCCGCAAAGTACATGGGCTATGGCCAAAAGGACATGGTGTTTGGCGAATACGGTCCTTTCTGGCGCAACATGCGAAAGCTCTGCACTTCGGAGCTCCTAAGCAACGCCAAGATCAATTCGTTTCAATCCATGAGACGCGAGGAGTTGTGTCTTCTCATAGAATCGTTCAAGCAAGCGGCTATGAAAGGAGAGGCTGTTGATTTGAGTGCTAAGGTTTCTTCCATGGGTGCAGACATGAGCTGTCGGATGGTTTTTGGGAGGAAGTACGAGGATAATGATATCGGTGAGAAGGGGTTTAAGGCTGTGATTCAAGAATCACTTCATCTAACGGGTTTACCTAATCTTGGAGATTATTTTCCTTATCTTGGTAAGCTTGATATTCAGGGATTGACAAGACGGATGAAGGCCGTTGCTAAGCTCTTTGACCAATTCTTTGAGAGAATCATTGATGAGCATGAACTTGCTCAAAAGGGAGGTAACACTCAAACTACAAAGGATTTTGTTGATATAATGCTAGAAATCAGAAGGTCCGGAGAAACTTTGTTTGAGTTCACGCGTGAACATGTTAAATCTATGATGGTGGTAATTATACATCTCTTTCAACAATTTACATATATTCTCGATTTCTCAACACACTTCCATATATAGTAGTTGTAAACTAAACTAGCACTTATTTTCACTTAATTTCTATATCTTTGTAGGATTTGCTTGTAACTTCAATGGACACATCCTCGACAGCAATAGATTGGACAATGTCTGAACTCATCAGGCACCCAGAAATAATGAAGAAGGTGAAGAAGGAGATAGAGGGACAAGTAGGATTAGGTAGGATGGTGGAGGAGGAGGATCTGGAGCACTTTGAATACTTAGATCTGGTTATAAAAGAATCCTTAAGGTTGCATCCGGTTGTGCCGTTACTGGTTCCTCATGCATCCATAGAGGATTGTATAGTTGATGGCTTTCATATACCTAAAAAATCAAGAATCATTGTGAATGCTTGGGCAATTGGGCGTGACCCAAATGTGTGGACGGATCCTGAGAAGTTCCTCCCAGAAAGATTCAAAGGAAGTAATGTTGATTATAGAGGTAAGCATTTTGAGTATCTCCCATTTGGATCAGGGAGGAGAAGTTGTCCTGGTATGCAACTTGGAATAACAACAGTTCGATTGGTGGTGGCACAATTAATACATTGCTTTGATTGGAATCTTCCAAATGGAACGTTACCGGAAGACTTGGACATGACTGAACACTTCGGTGTTGTTATAAGTCGAGCTAAGAATTTGATGGCGATTCCTAAATATCAATTACGTGTTTAAATTACTTTATGCTAATTTGTTAACCCGAAGATAGAAAGAAAGAAAAAAAACAAATTGTATTTCAATTTTTATAAATAAATGCTTGTCGGTGGTTGCATTCTTCTGATCTACAACAATTAATGGGGCATTGGGGCGTGGGCAGATTCCGCTCCCCATGTCCGTAATAGGCCAGGCCAGGTAATTATTGCTTATTCCTGTTATTTTGCTTGTAAATAAATATCTGTACCCGTCCGGTAAATTTTGCAGTGTATTGATTTGTTTTAACGTGTTAAGAAATGTTGTGAGTTTACCTTTTGGTCAATGATTCACCACAATCACTAAGCTAAGCCATGATTCACGCGGATTATAAATTATTATAAAACATATAATAATGCGCCTAATGTATGGGAAAGAAACATTATATAATTGGCAAAAACTTATGTGAGACCGTCTCTTGAGACGGGTCGGGTCGGGTCGGGTCAATATGCAAATGTAACACTTATATGCACAAATGTCATACTTATATGCTCAAATGCAATACTAATAAGGAATAAAATTTTTGTTACTTATAAGGGTAAATGTAATACTTTTAAGGTAAATACAATACTTTTACATTTCGATTAAAAAGTATTACATTTTTTCTCAAAAAGTATTATATTTGCCCTTATAAGTAAGAGGGACTTGTCAACTAACATTACTTATTATGAAAAATGTATTACTTTTTCTTTTATAAGTAACAAAAATTGTATTCTTGATTAGTGTTATATTTGAGCATATAAGTATGACATTTGCATGGTGCGTTGACCCGACCCGACCCATCTCACGAATAAGGATCCGTGAGACGGTATCACACAAGTGTGACCCTATATAATTTGGAGAAGAGAGTTTTAAACAAATTAAAGTTGACATTATAGAGATTCTTATAATTATAATAGATCAGATTAAAAAGTAGAACGTGATACATATCTTCACTATTTTTTTTTATTCAATGTCACTCAAGGTGTTATCAATAGAGATTGAAGATATATATATTTTTAAAAATCATATTTATAGAAAAATTAACACCTGCGTGGATTAACTTGCAATAAATGTAATTTTTTCTAAAACTTGGGTCCAAAAATCAAATCAGAACATTGGGGTTTCCACCACCTTATGATGTATATTCCACTAAGTTACGTCAATTTACGGTAATCATAAATTTTAAGTTCGACTTTTGATTTGTGTAAAGAAGATGCTGGAAAAGACAATCCCAACCAAGTTAGTTAGACGTTTGGTTTGATAACCACAAAGTTTTAAGTTTCACTTCCAGTGAAAGTGATCTATTGACTTTTTTAATTTGAGTGGGTCAGCTCTGAACAATCTAAGCTAGTTTAACTCCTTGCACTTCTTTTGTTAGTTAAAGGCCATATCTTTATATAACCACACATTGATATGATTCAAGAATACAATAGCAACTACATTAATAACCATATATTGAATTATTGACCATCAAAGTTACATATTCATCATCATCTCTACTAAGAAACAGCCAAAAACCATGATGAAGAACCATGGAATTTGGACAGCCGCCTCCCTAGCGGTGGTTGCATTCTTCTTATCTACAACAATTAGTTGAGGTTTGTAAATTATAATAATGGGGGGTGGGCAGATTCCTCTCCCCATGTCCATATTAGGCCAGGTAATTGCTTATTCAATTCCTGTAATCCTGTATTTTTACTTGTAAATAAATATCGGTACCCGTCCGGTAAATTTTGCAGTGTATTGATTTGTTTTAACGTGTTAAAGAAATTGTGTATACATAATATTTTGCAGTTTAAATTATTTACAAAAATGTCATCGCATTTTTTAATCCTGTTATATTTGATTCGGTGGATTTTTTCAGATGGACGGCTCACGGTTGTAATTGGTTTTAGTTCTCTCATGTGCACTCGTTCTCACATGATTGCGCCCATATATATATATATATATATATATATATATATATATATTTATGAAGTTACGAAGAATTAAAGATTTAATTCTTGACTAATATTTGTATTTAATAGTTTAAATTAAGCACTTAATATTTAAAGTTTTCACCTAAATATTAAAAATTGTACTAAATTATTAATCTGGCATTAGGACGGATAAGGGAGTTGTGATTCTTCGTCCCCGAAAATTTCCCGCGAGAATAGAGATGGGGAGAAGTTTTTATTCCCCAATGAGAATGAGGAGTATAATCTTCGCCTCGTTGCCATCCCAAGCATAAACAATTCCCTTTTGGCACCTGTCAACTTCAACGGCATAACATATTTGCTCTAATATCAATTGTTAGATCATAAACTTACTGAATTTTGATTTTAGTGGTGAGATGTTGTGTAAGGGAATATTCTCACGTCCGATATCATTCTCAAGAAATGGAACAAAAGGGATGTCAAAAACTATCAAAGTTAAGTGAATTTCTAAATAAAATACTTAGAACAAGCTCATTAGTTGGTACGACATTTGTGCATTTCTTTCTCCAAAATTCTTAATCAATGGCGGCCATAAAAGACTTAATTTGCAGGGTTCCAGAAAAAAAAAAAAAAAAAAAACAAAAGAACAACGTTCTCATTTATTCAAAAATCATACTCTAAATTTTTCTTCAAAAAAACTCTCCAAAATGCACAAAATTGCCTCTTAGATACGGCATTGAACCATTTCTACGTAATTCACAAAGATTGAAAAATTCAGATTGGATGATGTTTTTAGAAAACTCTTTAGTCAAAGAGAGGATGCTGGGAATAGCCGAATAGGCAAGAACCTAACTTTCGAAGTACTTGTAACATAACAAGAAATTTCTTCTTCTTCTTCTTCTTCTTTTTTTAAATCATTATTATAAATTATTAAGAAACTCTGTTAGTTATCATTTAAGTGTATATATTGGATAAAGTTTGCTTTTATATACTAGTCGAAATAAGAAGAAAATGAGAGCAGAAGTAAATCACATTAAAAAGATTTTATTTAACTATCTCGACAAAAAAGTAAGTTACATTGTTAATAACAATTAAACTCATGACATTTTCAAATACATGAATACTCAATCCACTTGCCTACCCTTTTGTATGACTATATTTTTCTATATGCACACATTGATACGGGTACTCGGGTAGTAATTCACAAATTTAGGAAAATCAAATTTTGAATTTTTTCTTTTGAAATTCTTAAAAGTATTCTCATCCCAATAAGTGAACCTTTCCAAAAAAAATTTTAATTTATTTTTGTTTTATTTTGATAGCTTATGTGGCTTGTAAACTTGCTATAAATAACTTATAATAATAAGCTTGTAATTAAGCTTGCAAAAGACTGCCATGTTTTATTATTATATTTATAATATAAAAATAAAAGTGGAACCATCTTTTAAAATGAGAGAGTATTGTAGGGATGCTGAAAAAATAGTGAAGAATTTACAAATTTATGATGTGGGAGTACATGGAATCTACTTTTGAGAGGGAGAGAGTATTGCAGGGATATAGCAAGTCAAAGAGGTCAGAAAAATCAAAATTTGAATTTTATTTTTTGAAAATTCATAAGTCAGAGAGATTTGAAAATGCAAATTTTGTTTGATTGTTTGTTTGTTTTTTTTTTTGTGTGGATATCCTTAAGTCAAAGAGAGGGTGCTAGACAAGTGGTACTAATTAAGCAAGTTACGTTGCATGTGAAGTGAATGTGACAGAACAAGAAATTAAAGTCCATATTTATATATAAATAGAAGCACACATTGATACGATTCAATATTGTCCTAGAACAACAACATTAACAAGCATATTATATTCACTTCAAATTTACATATCCATCATCGATCTCTACCAAGAACCATGATCAAAACGACATGGATTTGGGCAGCATTAGCAATGCTTGCAGCCATTTCTATCTGCAACACATTTCTAAAGAGCAGAAAGAAAAGGCTCCCACCCAGTCCCAGAAGGCTTCCAATCTTGGGACACCTCCATTTGGTGGGCAAAACCCCCCATCAAGACCTTCAAAAACTCGCCAAAATCCACGGCCCTATCATGCATTTACGCTTCGGTTTCGTGGACAACATTGTTGTCTCGTCCCCGCAAGCCGCGGAACTGTTTCTCAAGACACACGATCTCAATTTCGCGTCCAGGCCACCCTCAGAGGCCGCAAAGTACATGGCCTATGGCCAGAAAAGTATGGTGTTTGGCGAATACGGTCCGTTCTGGCGCAACATGCGAAAGCTCTGCACTTTGGAGCTCCTAAGCAACGCCAAGATCAATTCGTTTCAATCCATGAGACGAGAGGAGTTGCGTCTTCTCATAGAATCGTGCAAACAAGCGGCTAAGACAGGAGAGGCTGTTGATTTGAGTGCCAAGGTTTCTTCCATGAGCGCAGACATGAGCTGTCGGATGGTGTTTGGGAAGAAGTACGAGGATAAAGACCTTGGTGAGAAGGGATTCAAGGCTGTGATTCAAGAATCACTTCATCTAACGGGTATTCCTAATCTCGGAGATTATATTCCTTATTTTAGTAAGATTGATACCCAAAATTTGACAAGACGGATGAAGGATGTTGCCCAGCTCTTTGACCAATTCTTTGAGAAGATCATCGATGAGCATGAACAACAAGCTAAAAACCAAGGTAACACTCAAACAACAAAGGACTTTGTTGATATAATGCTGGAAATTAGAAGGTCCGGAGAAACTTCGTTTGAATTCAGGCGGGAACATGTCAAATCTATGATGCTGGTAATTATACATTTCTTTCAACAATTTACATGGTCTCTCAAAAACTTGATTATCAATTTTTCATTTAGCATGGTAATTTTGTCGCCTAATTTTAATAAAATCTTGACTTTGTAGGATTTGCTTGTAACTTCAATGGACACATCGTCAACAGCAATAGATTGGATAATGTCTGAGCTCTTAAAAAACCCAGAAATAATGAAGAAAGTGAAGAAGGAAATAGAGAGACAAGTAGGGTATGATAGGATGGTGGAAGAGGAGGATTTGGAGCACTTTGAATACTTAGAAATGGTTATAAAAGAATCCTTAAGGTTGCATTTGATTGTGCCGTTACTCGTTCCTCATGCATCCATAGAGGATTGTATAGTTGATGGCTTTCATATACCTAAAAAATCAAGAATCATTGTGAATGCTTGGGCAATTGCACGTGACCCAAATGTGTGGAGCGATCCAGAGAAGTTTATTCCAAAAAGATTCAATGAAAATGCTGTTGATTATAGAGGCAAGCATTTTGAGTATCTCCCATTTGGATCAGGGAGGAGAAGCTGTCCTGGTATGCAACTCGGATTAACAACAGTTCGATTGGTGGTGGCACAATTAATACATTGCTTTGATTGGGATCTTCCAAATGGGACGTTACCTAAAGACTTGGACATGACTGAGCACTTCGGTGTGGTTATCAGTCGAGCTAAGAATTTGATGGCGGTTCCTAAATATCAACTGTGTGTTTAAATTATTTTTATAAATAAATTCTTGTCAGTAGGTTGTATTCTTCTACAGTGAGACTGTCTCATGGATATTTATCTGTGAGATCGTTTAACGAATTTTTATATGTGAGGCACGTGAGATGGAAATGTAATAATTATGCTGAAAAATTTAATGCTAATTATAAATAAATTGTTTGTTAAAAGTGTAATACTTTTTGAGGAAAAAAATAATACCATGAATTATGGGAGAGAAATATAATATTATTGTTCATGTTCTTCTTTATTCTTCTTATTCTTATTAGAACTTTCACACTCTCCAAAGTGTTAATTTGAAATTTGACGTAACTTGAATACAACTAAGAGTCTGAATCTTGCTCAAAAGATCTTTTTCCGTTGTCCTATCTAGGATCGTAAAATGGACAAGAAAGTAGGAAATGCAAATTATCATGGAAGATAGGCACCAACGTAACTACCATGACAATATTTCGCACATGTTGGTCGTTGCAAATATATTTTTATTTATAAATCTATACTAATATAGTCAGCCTACAATGTATGACTCATTGAATTGGGAATTGTCGTACTAGGGTAGTGTGTTTTTGTTTTTGTTTGTTTTTTCATTTCTTTTCCTTCTTTAATTGGGAAAAAATGTAGAAGAGTTGTTAGAGTGTATATCCTCATCATGCCCACCTTCACATAATTATTATAATAATATAATAAAAAAGTACTACTAACTCTTCTAGTCCTTTTACTGAGGCTAAAGCTCACCCTTTCTATATAAGGGTGCAATTGGGTATCACTAGACCATTGGCTTCTTCTACTACTACTCTTGTTGGGGTATCTCTAACCCTGCTAATTGAATGAGAGGAAAGAGGCCTCATGTTACTCCACTTAGAGAGATTTGGTGGGAGAGATTAATGGTACGATGTATCTTACTATGATCCACAAGTTCTTCAAATACGTCTCTGTGTGGCAAGTAAGTGCATGTTTGCTACAATTTATTTATTTTGAATTAATTAACTATTAAGTTGTGCCTCAAGTTAAGCATGGCTCTAATATAATGACTAAGTAGTTGATTGCTACTTGAACGAAGTGTTATCTTTTGGTCCACCATTAAGGATTTGGTGGCGGTCGGCGAAAATCACTGACCCGGCCTTCAATCAAGTCCGTCACGGCGGCGATCAAGTCAACCATAAATTCTAATTTAATTAATGAATTGCTCCACTGCTTGGTTAAGTACAAAAAGCAGAGAATTGAATTAAGAACACAAATTCTGTGAACTCAAAAGCTTCAATTCAATTCATTTCACTGCTGCAATGGCTTGGATATGGACAATCGTAGCAATAGTCATAGCTATCTATCTTCTCCGTGAGCTGCTGAAAATCAAGAAAAAACTCCCTCCTGGCCCAAAGGGTATTCCCATTTTGGGACATCTTCATTTGCTGGGCAAAACTCCCCACCAAGATCTTCATAATCTAGCCAAGAAACATGGTCCCATTATGTATATGCGTTGGGGTTTCGTTCCTGTCGTCATCGTTTCTTCCCCGGAGATAGCGGAATTGGTTCTCAAAACCTTCGATCATGTCTTCGCCGACAGGCCGTACCATGAGGCTTCCATGTATATCGCGTACGGCCAGAGAAACTTCATCTTCTCAAAGTACGGTTCTTATTGGCGCAACGTTCGAAAGATGTGTACTTTGCAGCTTCTGAGCAGTCACAAGATCAATTCCATGCAATCCATGAGGAGGCGAGAGGTTTCCCTCTTGATTGCGTGTCTGAAACGCGCCGCCGTGGACGGCGGCGCTGTTGATCTCAGCGCTATGGTTTCGGCCTTAAGCGCGGAGATGAGTTTCTTGATGGTGATGGGGAAGAAGTATTTGTCCGAGGAGATTGGGGAGAAGGGATTTGTGGCTGTGGTTCGGGAAGTTGTTCATTTGGCAGCGATGCCGAACCTTGGAGACTTCATTCCTTACCTGGGAATGATTGATTTTCAGGGTTTGACTCGCAGGATGAAGGCGGTTGCGAAGGTGTTTGATGGGTTTCTTGAGAAAATTATTGAAGAACATGTCCAGTCCAAAGGTGAGAAGGAAAGCAAAGACTTTGTTGACACCATGCTGGAAATTATGCAGTCTGGCCAAACAGACTTCGAGTTTGATCGTCGCCATGTCAAAGCAATCATGTTGGTAAGGCCGGAATCGGTTGTTATCATGCTGTCCCTTTTTATATTTTATTTTTTAATCAATCAGGCGCTACTTGGGGTAGAGTAGCACCTAGTGGCTAGTCACGGTCTAAAATGACTAACTATAAAAAATGGGTGTATGTTATATATATATATATATGTCTTCTCTTATTATATTTATACTTAGGGGTCAAATTGGGAGCCTAGGCGGTCGGCCGCCTAGTGGTAATTTGCCTCGGCTTAGTGTCGTCTAGCGTCTAGATAGGACTGCTTAGAATGATTTTTGTAACAGTGCAAGGAATACTCCCACAACTGCTTGGGAGTATGCATTCGCTAAATTCTACTTTGTGACCCAGCGAGTATACATAGATATATAATATGACCTTAGCCGACAAAAGGTGGAAGTAAATCAACAAATTAGGTTGTCCATGCTAACTAGCTCAAATCAAAATGGCCAATTTCTAATGGGAATGATCCTAGCTGGTGTGCACTTGTAAACTCAACCTTGTAACCCTAGTCAGCAAAGAACAGAAGTAAACCAACAGTCTAAGTTATCTGTAGCTGATGGACTAAAATCAAAAAGATCCAGAGACTGTTTTATTAGGAGTCAAACTTAAAATTTTGTGGTTATTTAGCTTAAAGTCTGACTAACTTTGCTAGCATATGATTGTACTTTGCACTCATATTCATGCTGTGTTTCACTTCAATGAACTCAACCATTTTCACTAGATTAATCCTGTGTTTTACCATCTTGAAGGACATGATTTCGGCTTCCATGGACACATCTGCTACATCAATAGAGTGGATAATGACAGAGCTTATACGCCATCCCCAAGCAATGAAGAAGCTACAAAAAGAGTTGGAAGAAGTAGTAGGCATGGAAAGAATGGTGGAAGAATCAGACCTGGAGAAGCTCAAGTACTTAGACATGGTTGTGAAGGAAGGCATGAGGCTTCACCCTGCAGTCCCATTACTTCACCATGAATCCATGGAAGATTGCCAAGTAAAGGGCTACCATATCCCCAAGGGATCAAGGGTTGTCATCAACCTCTTAGCTGTTCAAAAGGATCCCATTGCCTGGCCTGAACCCGATAAGTTCATCCCAGAAAGATTTGCAGGGAACAGTATAGACCTCCGGGGGCGAGATTTTGAACTCTTACCTTTCGGATCCGGGAGAAGAAGTTGTCCTGGAATACAGTTGGGGATTATCGTGGTTCGTCTAGTTGTGGCTCAATTGGTGCATTGCTTCAATTGGAAACTTCCGAATGGGATGCATCCTAATGAACTTGACATGAGTGAGCTCTTTGGTTTAGCCACGGGCAGAGCTAAGCCTTTGATGGCTGTTCCAACTTATCGACTTCACAAATGATTCAAATCTTATGCTTTAAGAGAGTTATTTTGTCATATCTCTAGCTAATCAGGCTATATTTAAAGTGGGTGGTCTGGCCCAAATTATTTATTAAATTTAAATTTGAATTGCGTTGTTGGAGTGAGATTTGTATGTCATAGTCCAAGATATACCCTTTAACATTTGAATTGAGTTTTTTTTTTTTTTTCTAGAAATGGACTAAAAATGTATAGAACAAAAGTTTGAGAAAATACCAAGAAGTAAAGGACTTATCATGTGATGTGATGAGGGTTTTTAGTTGTTATAAATTTAAAGAAAATAATATATGTATTCTTATAGAATATAACTTCTGTTATGTGTATAAATTTTATTGAGTAAGAAAAAGTGAATAAATAAAAACAATAGTTCACTTTGTTGTTTAAATAAATTTAAAAAATGATACTCCGTATTTCAAGAATGAGTCAAAAATAAGAATACATGTAGTATATAAGTATATTCTAAATTTAGTTTTCATTGTTTCATTGTTTGTCATGTGTGGGGGTTTTTTAGTCTTTAGTTACAGTATTTTTTTAATATTCCGATGTAATATGCACTGAATCATTGGTCACAACTCACAAGGGCACTTTACATTCATATAAAATAAAATATTATCATAGTTTTTATAAAAAGCAGAGAGGAGGATGTTGCAGTTGTGTTTACCATGTTGATGAACAATTTTAAATCTAATCAAATGCCAAATACTAAATTACAGAGCCTGTCGCTTCGCAATGAACAAGAAGATAAAGTTACCCATATCCGCACTTTTGATGACGATCGATTATTATAACAACAACAACCATAAAGGTCCATAATAATGATAATAAATAATAAACAACAATAACAATAACAAGAACACCTTTTAAAGGGATAATCGAATAATTAGAACATAATTTTTGTAAAATCATGTTTTTAATTCATATTTATACTCTTTCCGTTGAGTCTTACTTAATTAGTAATAGGTATTTTGAAATTGACTGAAAATTATTTTTGAAAAACTTTTTTAAAAAATATCCTCTCTCTAAACTCTTTGCTTCTTCTTTTCCTTGGTTCGGCAGTCGCCTCCGCATGCTTAGCGGAGGCGGCGTCTTCTCCTCTTCACGATTGTCATTTTCTTTTGCTCTTTTCTCTCTGCCTCTCCTCTCCATTTTCGCCTCCCCCATCGCCGTCCACCACACCTACGATCTCGCACTGTCGCCGTGTTCTTCGTCTATCGCCGCCCTTTTTCCTTCCCTTCCGACATTATTCCTCTTCCCCAGCTTCGGATCTGTCAAGAAGTACATCACCATTGAATAAGGAAAAGAAGGTTTTGGGTTTTGCAAAAGGTGAAGTAGGAAGGAGTGGTTTTTCTTGATTCAAAGCAGGGTTGTTTTTTTATTAGTAAGTTTTGTTGTTATTATATCTTTCATTTATTTATCGAATTTGTTGCTTCTCGCATCTTTAGCAAGTTTATTCCCTCTCGCCTCTTTTGCGAGTTTATTCCCTCTCGTTTTTTTGCCGAGTTCTTGTTATAAGCGTACATAGAACGATAATTGGTCATGGCGTATGCGAACCACAAAAGAATGAAGATTGATACTCGGGTGGTGTCAACGACTTTTGAACTAGAGTATGCATTCGTTATGTTTGACCAAATTACTATTGACAGTAAAGAAGCTTGGAGTGCTCCTGTCGACTTCAGCTTCAAATTTGTGAAACAGTCTGCGATTCAAGTTTTCGATAACATTGTTAGGAAATTTGTTTCTATGTCTGACTGTAAGGAATGTTTGTCCATTCCATTAATCTTTCTTGTAAACGTTTCCGCTTATGATTCAATGAATTAGTCTCGAGAGATTATTATCAAAAAAAAAAAGTAATAGGTATTTTGATAAATTTTTATGTTTCTTGTTTAGTTATAATCCTTTTAGTTTTATTAGTATCTATTTCGACCACATAATAAATTTGTGTAGTATGTATTTTAGCCACAAAATAGGGTTATGTAATGAAAATATGGATGATGTATGTGCTTTATATGTTGCAGAGACTAAAATTGTAACTATTTTTAAAAAAATTAAATTTTATTAAATTTTATCATTTTTATCACATTTTTACGTAGAGTCTCAACTACTAATTTTGCCATATTTAATATACAAGTGTAGTTGTATTATCACATTTAATTTTATAGGCCAAATCTCTAGCCACCACTTTTTAAGAAACTACAAATTTTCTCTCATCAATTCAACTGTGACATTTAATTTCAAGATATGTCACATCACAATTATTGTCCATTATAGTAACATCAAAACTATGTTGCCGTGCCGTCCACAAGGTTTTCCGTTTCCCAAACGCAATTCCATGTCGGGACAAACAATTATTACCTTAGAGAAGTCCGCCATAAACGTCATTGTATAGTAGGATAAGAGAGCCAATCCATCCATTAAGATAAATGCTTTCTGCATTCATTTTCACTTCAGAAACTAAAGCCATAATGATGATGAACACCGCATGGATTTTGGCAGCCATTGCCGTGATTACCGCGCTTTCTGTTTTCAGCGGATTTCTGAGGAACAGAAGCAATAAAAGGTTGCCGCCCGGTCCCAAAGGGCTGCCGATATTGGGACACCTTCATATGATCGGGAAAAACCCCCATCAAGATTTGCACGAACTGGCCAAAACCCACGGCCCAATCATGCATTTAAGGTTTGGGTTCGTCGACAACATCATCGTATCATCAGCCGAAACCGCCGAGCAGTTTCTCAAGACGCACGATCTCGTTTTCGCCACCAGGCCGCCGCACCAAGCGGCCAAGTACATGTCGTACGACCAAAAGAATTTGTCGTTTGGCGAGTACGGTCCGTACTGGCGCAACATGCGAAAGCTGTGCACCTTAGAGCTCCTCAGCAATCACAAAATCAATTCGTTTCAGTCTATGAGAAGGGAAGAGTTGTGTCTTCTAGTAGAGTCACTAAAACAGGCAGCTAGGGATTGCGTGGCCGTTGATTTGAGCGCCAAAGTTGCTTCCATGAGCGCCGACATGAGCTGTCGGATGGTGTTTGGGAAGAAGTACGAGGATAAAGACATTGGGGACAAGGGTTTTAAGGCTGTGATTCATGAAGCTATGAGTTTGGCGGCTGTCCCTAACCTTGGTGATTACTTTCCCTATCTTGGTAAGCTCGATTTGCAAGGATTGACTCGACGGATGAAGGCCGTTAGCAAATTGTTCGATGAATTCTTTGAGAGGATTATTGATGAACATGAACGGGCTACAAACAAAGGTACCACTCATATGACTAGGGATTTTGTTGATACTATGTTGGACATCATGAAATCTGGTGGGGAGAGTACCTTTCAATTCACACGCAAACATGTCAAGGCTATTATGCTGGTAATTTATCTACTCACATATTTATATAGAGTGGCTGTATTGCCAATTATATGTTTTTAGTTTTAATAAAATTTTGGGTATTGTAGGATATGCTTGCAGGTTCAATGGACACGTCTTCAACCGTAGTAGAATGGATAATGTCTGAACTCCTTAGGCACCCTGAAGTAATGAAGATACTGAAGGAAGAACTAGAGAGACAAGTTGGACTTGATAGGATGGTGGAAGAGGAGGATTTAGAGCACTTGGAATATTTAGAAATGGTCATAAAGGAATCATTAAGGATTCATCCCGTGGCGCCATTACTTCTCCCTCATGCAGCCATAGAAGATTGTGTGGTTAATGGTTTTCACATACCCAAAAGAGCAAGAATTATTGTGAATATTTGGGCAATTGGACATGATCCAAATGTGTGGAGTGATCCTGAAAAGTTTATGCCAGATAGGTTTAATGGAAGTAATATTGAGTATAGAGGTCGAGATTTTGAACTCATTCCGTTTGGGTCAGGGAGGAGAAGTTGCCCTGGGCTACAGCTTGGAATAACAGTAGTTCGACTACTGGTGGCACAATTGGTGCATTGCTTTGACTGGGATCTTCCAAATGGTATGTCACCTAAAGACTTGGACATGACAGAAGAGTTTGGACTTGTAGTGAGTCGAGCCAAACATTTAATGGCTATTCCTACCTATCGATTACGTCTTTAAAAGATGGTGACTTTTCAATGTATTTATATTTTCATCATCAAGTAAAATCAAATAAAGAAATTTCTTTCTTCCAATAGCAAAATTTTTCATAAGATTAACAATCCTTTCTTTTAGTAAACACAGTAATAAGGGATATGTAACCCTTCCAACCGAAGGTCAAACTATATATTTGTGTGGTAAATAATACTTTCTAAGATGCTACAAATAAAAGAATCATTCCTATAATTTTCATTACAATTTACCATTGTATTATGTGACGATTTTTGTATAGTTTATCTTTCAAAGTTCGTAGCTAAGAGAAATTGTGTTGCTTGCCTGGAAGTATCAGCGCACATTCATATAGTCTTATAGTAGTAATATATTTCTGTCTTAACGTCAATAACATATAGCGACAGTATTGTCCTCGGCGGCTAATTGGACATTAATTTAAAAACTCCTGTTGTTACATCACTGGTATTTTATACTCTTTCCGTCTCATTTTATGTGTCCAATTCAGTTAATGTGTCAGCTTGATTGAAGCTATTTTTAATTCAATTTTTTATAATATTAAATTAAATTTAGTATTAGTATTTAAATTTGACCAATAAATAGTAAATAAGACAGAAAAATGAGACAGATCAAAGAGAGTAGTATTAAATGGTGGCTCTCATTGTGCACAACTGATGTCAATATGAAGTCAGACTATTGATTATATAGGTGATGGAATATAATATTATGGAATAGGTGTATGATGGAATTGAATATGATGAGATATTGACAGAATTGTTAATAATGGAGTTAGTATGATGATGAAGTTAGTATATAATGCACAATTTAATCAATTCTGCAAGGATAAAATAATTAATATAAAGTAAATTAGTTTAAAAAATAAACGTAAAATATATATATAATTGGTCCAACATATTGAAATACTTCGATGACTAAACAAGTAACACATAAGCTAGATTAAAATCCACGAGAGTTGATTGGATTTTAGAATACAAAATTGCAAGCTATGAATACATGTTTATTGAAAAGGAGACAATTTCAAGATAATAGACACACAACAAATTAAATGCTTAATCGATAGGTAGGAATAGCCATCAAATGATTTGCTCGGCTTAGCACTAATCCAAATTCCTCTGTCATGTCTAAATCTTTGGGTAATAATCCATTTGGAAGATTCCAATCAAAGCAATGGACCAGTTGCGCTACCACAAGTCGAACTATGGTTATTCCAAGTTGCATTCCGGGACAGCTTCTCCTCCCTGATCCAAATGGAAGAAATTCAAAATCCTGACCTTTGTACTCAATACTATTTTTATTAAATCTTTCTGGGATGAATTTTTCTGCATCACTCCACGCACTTGGATCACGACCAATTGCCCAAACATTCACTGTAACTGTAGAATTTTTAGGCACATGAAAGCCATCAACATCACAATCTTCTATGGATGCATGAGGGAGAAGTAATGGCACAACCGGATGCAACCTTAAAGATTCCTTAATGACTATTTCTAAGTATTTCAATTGCTCCAAATCCTTCTCCTCCACCATCCTATCAAGCCCCACTTGGCTCTCTAATTCTTCCTTTACTGTCCTCATTACTTCGGGATGTTTGAGGAGTTCAGACATTGTCCATTCTATTACAGATGATGATGTGTCCAATGAAGCTATAAGCATATCCTACAAAGCAAAAAGTAAAAAATTAAGTAAATGTAAAGTACACTAGAAAGTACAGAGTAATATGCAACGACATATAGTAAGTTGGCGAGTAAAACAAGTGTGTGTATTTGTTTAAGGAAAGGTATAATTACCAGCATAACAGACTTGACATGTTCACGGGTGAACTGAAACGAAGTTTCTCCTGACTTCATAATCTCCAACATGGTACCCACAAAATCCTTAGTTGTTTGGGTGTTACCTTTGGTTTTTCCCTGTTCATGCTCATCAATGATCTTCTCCAAGAATTCATCAAAGAGTTTGCCTACGGCCTTCATCCGTTTAGTTAACCCTTGAACATCAAGCTTACCAATGAAAGGGAAATAATCCCCAAGATTAGGGAGAGCCGTGAGATGAACTGCTTCTTGAATCACGGCCTTGAATCCCTTCTCACCAATGTCTTTATCCTCGTACTTCTTCCCGAACACCATCCGACAGCTCATGTTTACGCTCAGGGAAGAAACTTTGGCGCTCAAATTAACCGCCTCGCCGTTCTGAGCCGCCTGCTTGAATGATTCTACGAGAAGACATAACTCTTCTCTTCTCATGGGTTGGAATGAATTGATTTTGAGATTGCTTAGGAACTCCAAGGTGCATAGCTTCCGAACGTTGCGCCAATACGGACCATATTGCCCAAAAGACAAACCTTTTTGGCCGTTTGAGATGTACTTAGCGGCCTCGCTGAGTGGTCTGGTGGCGAAATTGAGATCGTGGGTCTTGAGAAACATCTTGGCGGCTGCCGGCGTTGAAGCGACGATGTTGTCGACAAATCCAAACCGCAAATGCATGATTGGGCCGTAGGTTTTGGCCAGTTTTTGCAGATCTTTATGAGGATTTTTCCCGACCAAATGGAAATGTCCCAAAATTGGCAGCCCTCTGGGACCTGGCGGCAGCCTTTTGCCTTTGTTCTTCGTAAACAACACTTTGAGGATAGAAATGGCAGCAAGAACTGCAAAGGCTGTCCAAATCCACGCCATGGAAGGAGATGAGATGAATGGTTAATAATTTTGTTATGGATATATGATTGAGTTTGTGGAGTTCACAGGGCAGCTAAGTACTACATTATTTATAATCAATTTATTCTCAGTTTTCTATACAAATTCACCATTGGCAGGAAATATTATATTCCTATTTGCTCGACAGCCGCCATTGTCTAATGCAAAATGTCGGTGATGCGTTAATAAACTAAAGTCGAATTTGCTTGACCGCCACTGTTCGAGGTAAAATACAAAATGTCAGTGCCCAGTGGACGCTTGCCTGACCGAGGTCATAACTCATAAATTAATAAACTTTGATATATCATAATCCCTCCTGCCCAGCTCCACACCCAAATCCGACTAGATAGAAAAAATTGTGTCTAGTACCTATAAGAAATTCATCACATTTTGTGCAACTCTCATACTATATACCTTAATCATGCGTGCCACCACCTCTGACGAGGATGGAGGCAACCATGGCGGTTGTCCCTAGACGAAGGAGGGAGCAACCATGGCTGCCACCCCTCCCCAGCTCCAGACGAAGATGGAGGCAGCCATGTCTGAATTTTTTTTAAATTTGTTTTTTAAAAGAATAATTAAAATAATATTTTTTATTTTTGAATATTTTTTTAAAAAATAATTAAAATATTTTTTATATATTATTTAAAATTATGACATCATATATAAGGGAAACTTTGAAGTAACATGTAAAAAATACTATTTAATTTGCACAATTTTTAAGTTTTTGATGGTGTAAATACACTTTTTTGTTGGATGATTCAATTGCACAATGTGTAAAAGTTCAGTGACCTATTTGATATTTTTTTCATTTATTAATTAGTGATCAATAATAACAGATCGATTAACATATTATTTAAATTTTGAGACTAATAGACAATCAAAGATTATCAAACTGTTATCCATTGCCTTTGAAGAAGGCAACCAACCGGCCGCCTTCTTCTGACTACTGCTCGCGTACTCATCTCAGAGAAGGCAAGCAACTAGTTGTAATATAATTATAAAAAAAATTTATAAACAAAACTATAAATAATAATTCAGGATATTTCCTGGACACTCCATGCCACTAGTTATACTTTAGTATATTTGAATGCTTGATTTTATTTATGTTAGAAAATTCGTAAGAGAAATTCTTTTAAATATTATAGTGGGATCGGAGGACCTTTGGACTATAGTAAGGCACATGCTGGAAAATAATAATTTTCTCGTCACTAGTATATAATTACAGTACGTTTTGTCTTCTCCAAGGCGGCTGCCATGCAATTATGAATATAATCTCAGCCGCCATTCCTGAATTCGGAAAGAAAACTGATAAGAAATTCAGTATAGATATGGTATAGTAGCGGCACTGCAATTCAGTAAACCCAACTAACGAACTTTACTTCCTTACCAATATGCCAAGCATGTGCTCACTCTCTTATCTCTATAAATAACGCATTAAATATCTATTTCAAAAACTTATAGAATTTCTTTACCAACAATACATCTTAGCTGAAGAACCTCTGACCCACTATCTAAGTTAACCGAGTTCATGTATTTGATAAAGTATACGTAAACGTATTTGAAGACCTTAGGGTATTTAATTATCACATCATAGGGGTATTTAGTATTATTTCTCTAAAAAAAATTAATTTTGATAAATAAAACGTTAAAACTTTCTTTTGGTATACTACTTCCACTTATGGAAAAATTTGCATTCACTATCCGATGGTGCATCTTTAGTAAAGTCTGTCTTGTAATCCTATCTGGTAAAAAATCACAAAGTGGTAAACCAACCTATGTTGTCAACCAACTCAAATTAAGAAGACTAATAACCTAATATATAGCTTTCATAAAAAATCAAATTTGAAACTCAGTAATTATTAAATAACTCAGTTGTACTTACATTTTTTTTTTACTTGTTTGGAAGTTGAAAGGAAGCCATCCTTTACGTATGTAGTCAAAACGGTACCAATAATTCAATCATACCTCACACTCACTTAGACCAACAACTTAATAATTAATTAGCTCACTAAATTCCAACGCTTTAATTTGCTAGTTGGACTCTAACCGCATCTCTTTAGACAGGACTGAGAATGTATTCCATTGAAAATGACTCCACTGAAATTTCTAATCATATTCTTGGTGGACGAGATAAAGTGTAACCACTATTGGGTGTGTTTAGTAAATTTTAGTCTTGTATAATAACTCATTAATTATATAAAAAAATCAAACTGTACTAGATATTCATTTATTAGCTTTTTACTTAGTTTTGCCATTAAATGTTAAAACAAAACTAAGATATATGTCATTTATTATGATTTTATATACGTAATAAATGTCATAAAATAAACAAAATTAAACTAAAAACAATAATACGCGAAATTGCTTGGACACTACACCACCTACTCCAACATATTATAATGGTTTGTTTTTTTTTTTTTTTTTTTTTTTATGTTTGAAAGTTCGTAGCAAAGACTAAGAGAAATTGTGTTGCTTGCCTGGAAGTATCAGCGCAGATGCATATAGTCTTATAGTATATCTTATCGTCAAAACATATAGTGATAGTATTGTCTTCTCCTCGGCGGCAAATTGGACTTTAATTTAAAAACTTCTGTCGCCACATCACTGGTATTTTATATTCCATCCGTCTCATTTGATGTGTCCGATTTAATTAATGAGTCAGTTTAATTAAAATTATTTTTAATTTAATTTTTTATAATATTAAATTTGATATGAGTATATAAATTTTCTCAATAAATAATAAACAAGACATGTAAAATGAACAGATCAGAGAGAGTAGTATTAAACGGCGGATTTTATTTTGCAGAGCAGATGTCAATATGGACAATTCAAGCTAAGTTAGTCAGAATATTGATTAGAGGTAACTACAAGGCTATAAGTTAGACTCCAATATAATAGACCTATTAGTTTTCTTGATTTGAGTTAATTAGGGATGGATTTTTTTTTAAAAAAAATTTTTTCCTTTGAAGATTAAGGCACAAGATAGACATGATTAATTGGTGTACACCCATAAGCATTGTTGAAAAAATCGCTAGACGCTCCTCGGACGCTCGGGGAGCACATAGCGCCTAGGATGTCTATGTGGGGATTAATCGACGGCTAGGCGGCCTGAAAAATACTTTAATAGTTAATACTAAAATATTAAATATTAACCTAAAAAATATCTAGAGTTTGTACAATTTAGGGCTATTTTGCTCAAAATGATATTGTTTTGAGTAAAATAACCCATTAAAAAAAACATTAGTTAATCAGCCTAGTCGGTGCCAAGGAGGTTTAGTCGGCGTGTAGTTGGCCTAGGTGGTCAGTGCCTAAGCGGCCTAAGCAGCCTAGGCGGAGCTTAAGCCTGTCGCCTAGCCGGCCAGCCACCTAAACCACAATTTAAGGTGATAAGCTAGCCGGTTGACCGGTGCCTAGTGCCTAGGCGGGGATTAATCGGCGCCTATGCGGATATTTTGCAACACTAATAATAATTGCAAATTTACTCGTTAGTTAAAAAAATGTGAATATTATATTAATTAGCCGCCAATATAATGGTGAAGTCATGGAGCAAACGAAGAAGAAATGCAGTATAAATATGGAAGAAGCATGCACTGTGAACTCATGATCAATAAACAATTATCTAACAGAGAGAGTTTACTTCCATAAATTAAAAAAAATCATCATATCAGTGATCATCATCACCTCAGCCGATGATGAACACCGCATTGATATGGACGGCGTTTGCAGTACTGATCGCTGCAGTTTCCGTCTTCAAAGCTTTTCTGGAGAAGAAAGGAAAGAAGCTGCCACCAGGTCCCAGAGGGCTACCAATTTTGGGGCATTTCCATTTGGTTGGGAAAAATCCCCATCAAGATCTCCATAAACTCGCCAAAACCTACGGCCCTATTATGCACTTGCGCTTTGGGTTAGTCCACAATATCGTCGCATCAACGCCAGAAGCCGCCAAGCAATTTCTCAAGACACACGATCTCAATTTCGCCACCAGACCACCGAGCGAGGCCGCTAAGTACATCTCAAATGGCCAAAAAGGTTTGTCTTTTGGCCAATACGGTCCGTATTGGCGCAACGTTCGGAAGCTATGCACCTTGGAGTTCCTAAGCAATCTCAAGATCAATTCATACCAATCCATGAGAAGAGAAGAGTTGTGTCTTCTCGTAGAATCATTCAAGCAAGCCGCTCAGAACCGCGAAGCTGTTGATTTGAGCGTCAAAGTTTCTTCCCTGAGTGCAAACATGAGCTGTAGGATGGTGTTCGGGAAGAAGTACGAGGATAAAGACCTTGGTGAGAAGGGATTCAAGGCTGTGATTCAAGAAGCAGTTAAGATCACAGCTCTCCCTAATCTCGGCGACTATTTTCCTCTTCTTGGTAAGCTTGATGTTCAAGGATTGACGAAACGGATGAAAAACGTTGGTCAGCTCTTTGATGAATTTCTAGAGAAGATCATTAATGAGCACGAACAAGCTACCAGCAAAGGAAACACTGAAACAACTAAGGATTTTGTGGATACCATGTTGGAGATTATGAAATCCGGAGAATCTCCAGTCCAATTCACTCGAGAGCATGTCAAATCTGTTATGCTGGTAACTACAAAATTCATCTTACACATATATTAGTTGGTAACACTATATATTACATATTTATTAACTTAGTTTGTTGCTTTTTCTAACAAATCTTGGTATTTCTAGGACATGCTTATTGCTTCAATGGACACATCATCATCCGTAATAGAATGGACAATGTCTGAACTCTTCAAACATCCGGAGATAATGAGAAAGGTAAAAGAAGAAATAGAGAGCCATGTAGGGCTTGATAGGATGGTGGAGGAGAAGGATTTGGAGCACTTCAAATACTTAGAAATTGTCATTAAAGAATCATTAAGGATGCATCCGGTGGTGCCATTACTCCTTCCTCATGCAGCCAGAGAAGATTGTGAAGTTGATGGCTTTCACATTCCTAAAAATGCAATAGTTACAGTAAATGTTTGGGCAATTGGGCGTGATCCAAATGTGTGGAGTGATCCAGAAAAATTTATTCCTGAAAGGTTTAATAAAAGTAGTGTTGAGTACAGAGGTCAAGATTTTGAACTTCTGCCGTTTGGGTCAGGGAGGAGAAGTTGTCCAGGAATGCAACTTGGAATAACTGTGGTTCGACTAGTGGTAGCACAACTAATCCATTGCTTTGATTGGAGTCTTCCTGATGGAATGTTACCCAAAAACTTGGATATGACTGAAGAATCTGGTCTTGTGCTAAGTCGAGCCCAACATTTGATGGCTATTCCTGCGTATCGTTTATGTATTTAATTTTTAAAATTTTGTTTCCCTTTTACAAATTAAATTAAATAAAGTGTTTTGTACTAAATAAATGCTTATAGCTACTTTATATTCTAGAAGTTAGTCAAAATTGTCTTGAATTCAAATCATGTACACTATAATTCACCAATAATGTATTCGTTTTGTCTCTGTATTATTATTGTTATTATTTTTCATTCTCGATCCCTATTATAGTATTATTATGCATGTTATGTATCTCATCCACTTGTAGTTTTTTTTTTGTTTAAAATAAAACACACACACACACTCCCCATGTCCATCTCAATTACTTTAATATATTAAAACTATAATAAGAATGTTGTAAATATAACCACTTTTTGTCGCCATTTTTTGGAGTTACAAAAAGTTTATTAACCAAACATTTTATATTGATTTTTTAACCAAGTTAAACAACTAATAATGGTCAAATAAGTTATAATTAGCTGATAGGCTAATTATTTACCAGACAGGGTCATTATCTTTCCAAGATCAATTTCCCTCTTTGGAAATAGAAAAATTTGTTCCAGAAAGGTCTAGTCAAAGTAGTACTACTGAGTGTAGAGATCAATATTTTGAACTTCTCCCATTTGTGTCTGGAATATGTTGCCCTAGAATTTAATTCAGAATAACTGTGGTTTGACTAGTGGTAGCACAACTAATGCATTGCTTTGATTGAAATCTTCCCGATGAGGTGTTACTCAAAGATTTGGATATGACAAAAGAATATATGGTCTTGTGTTGAGCCGAGCCAAGCATTTGATGGCTATTCCCACATATGGTTTACGTATTTAATTATTTAAAATTGTTTCTATTTTGCAAAATTAATAAAGCTAAGTATTTTGCACTAAATTAATGTTTATTGATACTTTGTATATATTCTAAAAGTTTGTCTAAGTTGTCTTGAATTCAAATCCTGTACACTATAATTCATCAATACTATATTAGTTTTAATTTGTCTAGCTCTGATCTGTACTTTTATTTTCATTCTTGATTCCTATTTTGTCATATATGTATCTCTTCCATTTGTAGTTATTTTATTTTATTTTAAATTGTCTCTATGAGGGATGCCCCGACATTAATCCAAAATATAAAATATAAATAAATTGGTAGAAAAATTAGTGGACAAAGGAATTTTTATGTAGAAATCACAAGGTAATTAAAAATTAAGTGTCTTAGTTTTGACCATTCCCCAAAGCCAATTTTTCAATCCGTAAATATCAATATAAACAATATAAGGTAAAGTTAAAGACACTCTTTTTCTCTATGTTTGTTGACAAATCCCTCAGCCCAGATGCCATGAAACTCAGTTGTCATCAACATTATTGGAACGAGATTGGCTTAGATGTGCCAAGAACCTTGTGGTCCAGTGGCATCAAACCACCCTTCTCTTTATCTGGGAGGTGGTGAGTTTGACTGTACTTCAATAGGTTGAGAAAGTAGTTATGAATAAATATCATAGAACAAAACTAAAAACAATAATACGCGAAATTGCTTGGACAGTACTATACCACCTAATAAATGTTAGTTTATTTATGTTTGAAAGTTCGTGGCTAAGAGAAATTGTATTGCTTGACTGGAAGTATCAGCGCACATGCATAGTCTTATAGTAGAAATATATTTCTGTCTTGACGTCAATAACATACAGCGACAGTACCGTCTTATCCTCGGCGTCAAATTGGACTGGCGCCAAATTGGACTTTAACGAGTCAATGACATCACTGGTACTACTTTATACTCCCTCCTCCATCCTATTTTATGTACCCCACTCAGTTAAATTGAAGTTATTTTTAATTAAATATTTTATAATATTAGATATTAAATTTAGTATTAGTATATAAATTTGATCAATAAATAGTAAGAAGACAGGTAAAATAAGACCATCAGAGAAAATAGTATTAAACAGGGGCTCTCATTGTGCATAGTATATGTCAATATAGACGACTCTAGTTAAATTAGTCATACTATTGATTATAGGTAACTACATACAAAGTTACAAATTTAGTTCCAACAGGATAGGTTTATTATTGTCCTTGATTTGAGTGAATAAGCTATGCGTCAACTTTTTTTTTTCTCCGCCGATTAAGGCACAGGATAGGATTCATTGATACACTCATAAAGAATGACGTAATGTTGTTAAAAAATGTGAAAATTATATTAGCCGCCAATGGTGAATTGAAGTCGTCGAGAAAACGAAGAAGAAATGCAGTATAAATGTGGGAGATGCATGAACTGTGAACTCATCAGTAAACTCTGATCTTATCTAGCAGAGCGAGTTTACAATTCCATTAATTAAAAAAACTTCATCATATCATCACCTCAGTCCATGATGAACACCGCATGGATATGGACGGCATTTGCAGTGATCGCTGCAATTTCCGTTTTCAAAGCATTATTTCTGAAGAAAGGAAAGAGGTTTCCACCAGGTCCCAGAGGGCTGCCAATTTTGGGACATTTCCATTTGGTTGGGAAAAATCCCCATCAAGATCTCCATAAATTGGCCAAAACCTATGGCCCTATTATGCACTTGCGATTTGGGTTAGTCCACAATATCGTCGCATCAACGCCAGAAGCCGCCAAGCAATTTCTCAAGACCCACGATCTCAATTTCGCCACCAGACCACCGAGCGAGGCCGCTAAGTACATCTCAAACGGCCAAAAAGGTTTGTCGTTTGGCCAATACGGTCCGTATTGGCGAAACGTTCGGAAGCTGTGCACCTTGGAGTTCCTAAGCAATCTCAAGATCAATTCCTACCAATCCATGAGAAGAGAAGAGTTATGTCTTCTCGTAGAATCAATCAAGCAAGCAGCTCAGAACGGCGAATCTGTTGATTTGAGCTCCAAAGCTTCTTCCCTGAGTGCAAACATGAGCTGTAGAATGGTGTTCGGGAAGAAGTACGAGGATAAAGACCTTGGTGAGAAGGGATTCAAGGCTGCGATTCAAGAAGCAGTTACGATCACAGCTATCCCTAATCTCGGCGACTATTTTCCTCTTCTCGGTAAACTTGATGTTCAAGGATTGACGAAACGGATGAAGGCTGTCGGAAAACTGTTCGATGAATTCTTAGAGAAGATCATTAACGACCATGAAGAAGCTACCAGCAAAGGAAAGGTTCAGACTACTAAGGATTTTGTGGATACCATATTGGAGATTATGAAGTCGGGACAATCTTCAGTTCAGTTTACTCGCGAACATGTTAAATCCGTTATGCTGGTAAGTAGATTGCTAATTATTATATATATGTTGCATATTAATTAATTTTCACACATAAGCTAAGGTTGTCATTTTTCTCATCGAATCTTGATTTGTGTAGGACATTCTTATTGCTTCAATAGACACATCATCATCTGTAATAGAATGGACAATGTCTGAACTCTTCCGACACCCGGAGATAATGGAAAAGGTAAAAGAAGAAATAGAGAGGCATGTAGGGCTTGATAGGATGGTTGAGGAGAGTGATTTGGAGCACTTCAAATACTTAGAAATAGTCATTAAGGAATCTTTAAGGATGCATCCGGTTGTGCCATTACTCCTTCCTCATGCAGCGATAGAAGATTGTGAAGTTGATGGCTTTCACATTCCTAAAGGCGCAACTGTTACTGTGAATGTTTGGGCTATTGGACGTGATCCAAATGTGTGGAGTGACCCTGAAAAATTCTTTCCAGAAAGGTTTAATAAAAGTAGCGTTGAATACAGAGGTCAGGATTTTGAACTTCTCCCGTTCGGGTCAGGAAGGAGAAGTTGCCCTGGAATGCAACTTGGAATAACTGTGGTTCGACTAGTGGTAGCACAACTACTCCATTGTTTTGATTGGAAGCTTTCAAATGGGATGTTACCCAAAGACTTGGACATGACTGAAGAATCTGGCCTCAGTTTGAGCCGAGCAGAGCACTTGAGGGCTATTCCAACCTATCGTTTGCATATTTAATTTTTTTTTAAAATCATTTAAAAAGTCTTGAATTAAAATTTTGTGTACTACACTTCATCAATGTAATGGTTTATGCTTTCTAATAAATGCGATTCTATTCTATCTGTCCTATTAAGTGAAGTCTATCTCATCGTGGGTTAAAATTATTGCATACGCTTCTTGGTCTAGTCTACTTGTTGAAATTTTATAGCCCCAACAACCCACCTCATGTGGGTTGGTAGGTTCCCTGGGTCAGTTTTAAAATAATAAAATTTATTTTTAAAAAATGATTATGTTTCATTACTTACAATATTTAAATATACCATTACAAAATAAATAAAAATTTAGGTGAAACCGTCTCACGAATTTTTATTCGTGAGACAGGTTAGATTAATATCAAATATAATGTTTATATTGAAAAATATAATAATAAGTAATAAAATGTTTATTACACCTCTTCCCGGCCTCATTCTATTATTTATTCCCTTAGACTCAAAAAATGCTTAGCACATTAGCACATGGCCTCATCACGATCACTTTTAAATCATTGAGCATCGCATCGGAGACAAGGCCTTACTTTGGTGCTTACTCTTATATAATAAATGTATATTCAATCTAAGACATTTATATACTTTAAAAATGATAGACATTTATGTATTATAAAAACTTCAAAGAAAACCAGACTTTTGTAGATCTTGTAAAAATATAAAAATCTTATATTACAAAAATTTATAATTTTTTTATTTTAAAAAGTCTCTAAAAATCATTAAAACTCTAAAGTAAGTGCATCCTTACAAAGTTTTTGTTTTGCAAAAATATACGTTTAAAATTGTGTGGCGATAATTTTTTAATCTTAAAACAAACAGATACCTAAAGTTTAAATTAAAAAATACAAAAACTTTAGATGTGAGTTTTATTGACGAACAAATACTTAAAATTTATCCACAAAAAGAGAGAGAGAGAGAGAGTAAAAACATGTGTTTATTGTTAACCTAAAACAAGTGTCTATTGGATCTCTATATATTAAGAAAAAAAGGTCTATACGTGTTTGTTCCCACCTAGGAACAAAGGTCTGGATATAGTGTCAAAGGTCATAAGGTATACTCCATATATGAAGATAATACATGTTATAATCAACTTGTTCATGGTAGAAAGACAGTATACATGGAGTATCGGAGATTTATTGATAAATTTCACCATTATCGAAGACTAAAAAAGGCATTCAATAGAGTGCAAGACTATACAGATGCTCCACAACCATTAACTGGGAATCAAGTTTATGAACAAGTTGAATGCATCAATGTTACTTTTAGTAAGACTCAAGAGCTTAAATCTCAAAGAGGTAAGATGTCAAAATCTAATGTGGAGATACCTACAAATGAGAAAGAGTTCGTGGAAAAAGAAATCTATATTCTTTGATCTTCCATATTGAAACATACTAGATGTGAAACATAGTATTGATGTGATGCATGTGGAGAAAAATGTATTTGATAGTCTTGTTGGAACTCTTTTAGACATAAAAGGTAAGAGTAAAGATGGAATCAATGCTAGATTGAATTTGGTTAAAATGTGTATATGACCTACATTAGCTCAACGTTGTGAGAATAAGAAAACATACTCGCTTCTAGTTGTTATTCATACTTTAAAAAAAATAAATAAATAAATAAATTTTTGTGCCTTCTCATCATCATGAATAAACATACATTAGGAATACATTAATGATATGGTGTTCATATACTACTAAACTCTTTATTTAGTATTTCAAGTAGAAAAGAATAGAGGAAATCGATGTATAAAATACATGCAGACGGGAGATTAAGCCGCTTGAGTTTACTGAGGCAAACGGTATGTTGGAATAGCCATCAAATGTTTCTCTCTGCTTATTACAAGACCGAATGATTCAGTCATGTCAAGGTCTTCTGGTAGCATCTTATTTGGTAGAGTCCAGTCAAAGCAATGCACTAATTGTGCCACCACTAATTGAACAACGGTGATTCCAAGTTGTAAGCCGGGACAACTTCTCCTCCCTGAACCAAAAGGGATTAACTCAAAATTCCTACCTCTATACTCAACACGGCTTTTACTAAACCTTTCTGGAATGAACTTTTCTGGATTGCTCCACACATTTGGATCACGTCCAATTGCCCAAACATTGACCATTACTCTTGTGTTTTTTGGTACATGAAAGCCATCAACTACACAATCATCCATTGCTATATGAGGGAGAAGTAACGGCACCACTGGGTGAAGCCTTAGCGATTCTTTTACGACCATTTCTAGATATTCCAAACCCTCAAGATCTGCCTCCTCCACCATCCTATCATACCCAACTTTTTCAGCCACTTCATCCCTCACTTTCTTCATTATTTCTGGATGTTTAAAAAGCTCAGACATCGTCCATTCTATCACAGTGGAAGATGTGTCCATTGAAGTTACAAGTATATCCTAGGATTAAAACAATCAAAATTCAATGAGAATGGGTAGGAAAGAATCAACTAATAATTAAGCTAAATTATTATATATAAGCACTATGGCCCTTTTTGGTAAATGGCTGTTGGCTGATTGGGTTGGCTGTTTGGGTTAGAAGGTATGATTTTTTAATAACATTAGCTGATGGTAAAAAGTTGGCTGATTGGATTGGCTGTTAGCTGATAGTTGTTTGGTATAATTTGTTTCTCAAAAAGCTAATTGAAAATGCTACTTTGAGTAGCCTTTTGAATTTTAGCATTTTTGGAGTTACAAAAAGCTTATTAACCAAACAATTAATAGTGATCAAATAAGCCAAAATTGACTGATAGGCTGATTATTTACCAAACAGGGCTTATGTGAATATTGGATCAAGGAATTATATAATATAGTTACGTACCAGCATCATAGCCTTGACATGTTTGCGATCGAATCGAAAGTCAGTGTTGCTAGACTTCATGATTTCCAACAAGGTATCAACAAAATCTTTGGTTTTGTGAGTGATGCCTTTGGTAGCAGCCTCTTCGTGCTCTTCCACAATCCTCTCCATGAATTGGTCGGTGAGCTTACCCACAGCCTTCATCCGGTGAGTGAAGCCTTGAACATCAAGTTTGCCAAGATAAGGAAAATAGTCCCCAACATTGGGTACCGCGGCCAGATAAACAATTTCATGAATCAAAGCCTTAAACCCCAATTCCCCAAAATCCTGATTCTTGTAGGTCTTCCCAAACACCATCCGACAACTCATGTCCATGCTCATGGAAGAAATTGTGGAACTCAAATCAACAGCCTCGCCTTGTTGTGCTGCGTGCTTGAACGAGTCTACCACAAGACCCAACTCTTCTCTTCTCATGGATTGAAAGGAATTGATCTTGAGATTGCTGAGGAGCTCTAAGGTGCAGAGCTTTCGCATGTTGCGCCAAAACGGACCGTATTGCCCGAACGCCAAATCCCTTTGGTCATAGGCTATGTACTTGGCAGCTTGGTTTGGTGGCCTGCTCGCGAAATTCAGGTCGTGTGTCTTCAGAAACCGCTCAGCCGCTTGAGGTGATGATACGATGATGTTGTCCACCAGCCCTAGTCGTAGGTACATCATAGGACCGTACGTTTTCGACAGTTTTTGCATATCTTGGTGCGGGTTTTTCCCCAGCAAATGAAGGTGTCCCAATATTGGTAACCCTTTGGGACCTGGTGGCAACCTTTTCCTTTTGTTGTTCGTAAATGCCTCGTACACAACAATGGCTGCCACCACTGCTGCAAACCCTGCCCAAATCCACGCCGTAGTGTTCATCATCATGCAATGCTTAGCTTGCTTTTGATTGATTGGTTTCTTAGCTTCACAGAGACGATAGATGATGGACACAAAGTAATTAATTTGATTGGCTAATGATGCTTTTGTTGTTGTTGTTGTGTTCGCTGGATCACATCAATGCATTATATATAATGGACTCTCTTGTGGTCACGCAATCAACTTCAAAATCAACAGATTCCCAGGCCAGCACAATTTCTTTGACTCAACTAACTGTCGATCTGCAACAAAAATAATATATATTTGTCCGCAATAAAGTCAAGCTGTATAACATTATTATAAGGACATTTCTGATCTCTTTCTTGTTTGTTTCTAGATATCCTAAACGAAAATGCTTAGCTTCCTGTTGGGTTCTTGGTATCTATGTCTACTTGTCTAGCATTGTTGATTAAGAAAGTATAAGAAAATAAAGTTGTTCATTTATAATTAGATATAACTTTTGAGGTAGGTAAAGGTTTAATCCTCAGAATTTGATTGTGACCACTATAAATTTTTGCTTAATGGTAAACACTACTTCTTTTTTGCATTTTTCACTGTCTAAATTTTAATCTGCCTAGTAGATATTCACCTGGGTGGATAGGGTTTTTTTTTTTTTTTTTNTTTTTTTTTTTTTTTTTTTTTGAGTACTACTGACTCTGTTACAATGTAGTATCTGTTCATAACTATTTTCTCAACATAATGAAGCACAGAGAGAGTCAACAGTCGCCTCCACTGAGACTCGAACCCACTCCCTTCCACGTGGTGAGTCTTAAAAAGTTAAATCTATAATGGGTCGTTGGAGGCGGGATTGCTAGAAAATTGATAATATTCTTTTGGAGTAATTTTATATGTACTTTCATTTCGTACGCCTTCAAGACGTGTCATAATTTAATTGCTTAATATAAGGACGTGAGTCATGAGTATTATAATTTGATTTTAAAGTATTACATTTTTACTAAAAGTATTATATTTTTAGTCAAGTATTACTCTTTCTTTCATAAGTAACAATTAAACAATTTATTCATGAATATTACATAAACTAATGAAGAGAGATTTTATGAAGTCACAGAGAAATTGCATCCATGGCAGCCGCTAACATCTTCTTGAATTTCCAGTCATTATTATTGTAGACAATGAGAGTTAATTAATTATATTATTCCGCCCCCCACAATTGAATTCTCCGACTACATACGTGCCAGATATATATATATTCTACTATTAATATATACAAAATGCCAAGCGACAAGCATTGACATTTGAGTAATTATTGTAGCATGTGACGTGACGATGCGAATTTCAGTCTTTTATTAGACTATTCGTGCCATGACGGTCGAAATGAGATAAGTAATTCAGAGTTGAAATGTCAAACTACCTATCTTATTATTATATTTTTTAATACTATTAACCCTATTATAAAATAGTATATGTTCTATATTTTCTCTATCTTGTATAATTTAAAGAGTCAAAAAATAAAGTATATTATAAATTTAATGACAATATTACTGTTAAAAAAAAAATTCAATTTGTTGACAAAACACCAAAAGTAGTCTGGCTGCTGATTATTCACGGCATTGAAGAATCTGAAATTCCAAATGCCATTATTGACCGCAAAACTAGTTTGAAGAATTTTTTTTTCTCCATATGTTGATTACATTATTTAATTACTTGTAAGCCATTATTGAAGTCATCATCTACCTCTCTTTATTTAGAAATTAAAATTGTTGATACTCGAATTAAAAAAAAAAAAACTAATTAGACTCATTAACTTTAAAAATTGCAGTTAAACAAACCAATTCATTTGTTTCATGCATTTTTAATTCCAGCCTCCATGGGCAGCACAGTTGTTCATGAAGTTTGGAAAGAAAGACCAGAAATCGAGTCTCACAACAGTGTAAAAGCAACCTTTCAAAATGTGTGCAAGCATATATAAGAATAAAACAGTTCTAAATTAGATAGTTTAAAGCACATAAGAACAAAATATATCTAAATTAAGTAATTTAAAATATCAGAGATCGAGTCTCATTAACGGACAATAGTCATGTTGTTAGACATTTCAACTCTGAATTAATTCACTGTCGACCGTCATGGCATGAAAGGTTTTTTAAAAAAGACTGAAATTTCAGATTCACATGCCACAGTAATCACTCAAATATCAATACTTGTCACTTTTTGAGCCATGAATTAAATTTTAAAAAAGTAATTTTTATATCTTTGTTGACGGAGGCCTAGAGCATCAAATTCAACAATATACCATGCATCTAGAAGTGACACCTTTCTTTGCAAGTATAAGAAATATCATAGCAGGACACAAAAATATTTAGTTAAAAATGTGCGTTGAATAAATTCAATTCCTTTGTAATCAGGGGCGGAGCCCCACCCACTTACCTCACCCCTACAAATATATGAAATATATAATGATATGGTATGGTTGGTTCTAAAGTTGACTAACATTGTAAATTTTATGTACAATTTCAGTCTCCTAACTTGATGTTTCTGGCTCGGCCCCTGTTTGTGATAGAATAGAGACAAACTGCATTAAAAAGATCATGTGTGACAGGTTTGACCAAGAAAGTGTTGACAAGAATGAACACGTGAACTTTAACTACAAGAATCATACATCACCTCCAAAACCCCTCTTTCAATGCAATAAAATTCACATTTTTTTTTCTTGATAACCTAAGTTTTCCGGCTTCAATGTACTATATCCTTAGACCCATAAACATGCCACCAAGATAAAAAGCTAAGATACAATCTAATTTTGAAAACTTAGCACCAAATGATAAGCTTACGCTACAAAAAGTTTAACCCCAACTCAATTTCCATGGCATAATTGAACAAAGTTGACATTTTGTTAATAGTAGAATATCAGGCACGTATGTAGTCGGATAATTCAATTGTGAGGGCGGAATATAATTCTCATTGTCTAGAGTAAAAATGACTGGAAATTCAAAGAAGATGTTGGCGGCCGCCATGCCAAAATCACATGGGTGTATAAATAAGTAGAATGTTAGACTTATATAAAAAGAAAATAAAAAAAAAACCTACTTAAGGTGCGCTATGGGTGAAACTCGCTTTGTGATCTTAATCATTAAAGGATTGGAATGTGATAAACTAACCTAAATTATTTATAGTTGATCACCTAAAATCAAGAAGGTCAATAGACAATTTTTAGTGCGAATTGAATTTGAAACATTGTAGTTACCAAACTAACTATCTAACTAACTCAGCTAGAGTTGCTCTCGTTCTGATATTCTCTTGCCTAAGAAAACATTTAACAAACAAACACTTAATTCAACAATTGAATTTATCAAACACTTTATTTCCATTGATTAGCTTATTAACTACTAAATTTTCAGCTAATTTTTTAAGTAGGTGTCCGAAACAAAGTGCTTGATTTGAACGGCACACAATATTTTTCTCACTGGACACAAACTCGCTTATTGCAAATTTGGCCGTCAATTGATATTATTATTACAGGACGACGACCGTCAACCGCTGCCTTTGTCATACACAAATTGAAGGCGGCCGGAGATTAAGAACAATATAATATTGGTATTCTTCCGGTTATCTAACTCTTCGTCCAGGATATTTTATTATAACAATCAAAGATGTACTAAATTTTATTTTTAAAAAATTATAATGCAAAAAAAAAAGAAAATACAAAACTTGTACGTGTTCAAATTCTTTTGGAGGGTAAAAAAAAATAAGAATGAATAAAAATCATGATTCACCTCATATATTAAGCAATCACATCATGACACATTATGGAGGAGTACGAAATGAAAGCACATATAGAATTATTTCAAAATAATATTAACAATTTTCCAACAATCCCACCTCCAACGGACCTATTATAGATTTAACTTTTTAAAACTCACCACCTGATATCACCTGAAAAAAAAAAAACCATATCCACCTAGGTGGATATCTACTAGAAGGATTAAAATTGTCATTCCTAGTGAATTCTTTTAATTTTTAAGTCAAGGAAGGAGTTTTTTAGGCAGCAAAAAATGCGATGAAAGAAGTAGTGTTTACCATTACGCAAAAAACTGTAATGGTGAGAGTCACATTCTCATAATCAAGTCATTACCATTATGTTAAAAATTATATCTAGTAATATATCTACAAGTTAATTAATTAATTTTCTTATACTTGCCTAATTATCAATGCTACGTTTAGATAGCAAGAACCCAACAGGAAGCTAAGCATTTTCGTCTAGGATATCTAGAAACAAACAGGAAAGAGAAATGTCCTTATTATAATGTTATACAGCTTGACTTTATTGCGAACAAATATATATATATATATATATATATATATATATATATATATATATATTATTTTTGTTGCAGACAGTACTATACAGTTGAGTCAAAGAAATGATGCTGGGAATCTGATCTGTTGAATTTAAAGTGATTGTGACCACAAGAGAGTCCATTATATAAGCATGGAAGCATGCATTGATGTGATCCAACACAACAACATACAAAAAAAAACATCATATCATTAACCAATCAAATTTGTGTTCATCTATCGTCTCTGTGAAGCTAAGAAACCAATCAATCAAAAGCAAGCTAAGCATTGCATGATGATGAACACTACGGCGTGGATTTGGGCAGGGTTTGCAGCAGTGGTGGCAGCCATTGTTGTGTACGAGGCATTTACGAGCAAGAAAAGGAAACGGTTGCCACCAGGTCCCAAAGGGCTACCAATATTGGGACACCTCCATTTGCTGGGGAAAAACCCGCACCAAGATATGCAAAAACTGTCGAAAACGTACGGTCCTATGATGTACCTACGACTAGGGCTGGTGGACAACATCATCGTATCATCACCTCAAGCGGCTGAGCGGTTTCTGAAGACACACGACCTGAATTTCGCGAGCAGGCCACCAAACCAAGCTGCCAAGTACATAGCCTATGACCAAAGGGATTTGGCGTTCGGGCAATACGGTCCGTTTTGGCGCAACATGCGAAAGCTCTGCACCTTAGAGCTCCTCAGCAATCTCAAGATCAATTCCTTTCAATCTATGAGAAGAGAAGAGTTGGGTCTTGTGGTAGACTCGTTCAAACAGGCAGCACGACAAGGCGAGGCCGTTGATTTGAGTTCCACCATTTCTTCCATGAGCATGGACATGAGTTGTCGGATGGTGTTTGGGAAGACCTACAAGAATCAGGATTTTGGGGAGTTGGGGTTTAAGGCTTTGATTCATGAAATTGTTTATCTGGCCGCCGTCCCTAATCTTGGGGACTATTTTCCTTATCTTGGCAAGCTTGATGTTCAAGGCTTCACTCACCGGATGAAGGCGGTGGGCAAGCTCACTGACCAATTCATGGAGAGGATTGTGGAGGAGCACGAAGAGGCTGCGACCAAAGGCATCACTCACAAAACCAAAGATTTTGTTGACACCTTGTTGGAAATCATGAAGTCTAGCAACACTGACTTTCGATTCGATCGCAAACATGTCAAGGCTATGATGCTGGTACGTAACTATATTATATAATTCCTTGATCTAATTTTCACATAGTGCTTATATATACTAATTTAGCTTAATTATTAGTTGATTCTTTCCTACCCATTCTCATTGAATTTTGGTTGTTTTGATTGTAGGATATACTTGTAACTTCAATGGACACATCTTCCACTGTAATAGAATGGACGATGTCCGAGCTTTTTAGACATCCAGAAATAATGAAGAAAGTGAGGGATGAAGTGGCTGAAAAAGTTGGGTATGATAGGATGGTGGAGGAGGCTGATCTTGAGGGTATGGAATATCTAGAAATGGTTGTAAAAGAATCACTAAGGCTTCACCCAGTGGTGCCGTTACTTCTCCCTCATATAGCAATGGATGATTCTGTAGTTGATGGCTTTCATATACCTAAAAACACAAGAGTAATGGTAAATGTTTGGGCAATTGGACGTGATCCAAATGTGTGGAGCAATCCAGAAAAATTCATTCCAGAAAGGTTTAGTAAAAGCCGTGTTGAGTATAGAGGTAGGAATTTTGAGTTAATCCCTTTTGGTTCAGGGAGGAGAAGTTGTCCCGGCTTACAACTTGGAATCACCGTAGTTCAATTAGTGGTGGCACAATTAGTGCATTGCTTCAACTGGACTCTACCAAATAAGATGCTACCAGAAGACCTAGACATGACTGAATCATTCGGTCTTGTAATAAGCAGAGAGAAACATTTGATGGCTATTCCAACATATCGTTTGCCTCAGTAAACTCAAGCGGCTTAATCTTCAATCTGGATGCAAGTATTTTATACATTAATTTTCTTTATGTTTTTCTACTTGAAATAATAAATAAAGAGTCTAGTAGCATATGAACACCATATCCTTCATGTATTCCTAATGTATGTTTATTCGGTATATCAATAAATTAACCATTATTTTTTATTACTGTAACATTGACAAACACTACTCTGATCTTCAACGATAGCTGCGTGTTGGGTGATGACTATATATATGCTGGAACAAGCATATAACATGAACGAGTCATATAACGGCCTTTGACTGATAATATTCCAAAAAGGCAGTTTGACAAAACATCCTGCGTGGTTGGAGATTCCAAATTCAAAGAAAATACCATTATAACGTAACAATATAATTTATGTGAAATCATCTCACTTAAAGCAGATAAGAAAGTAATTTTTTTGTTAATACTTTATAATGAAGCATATATATACTTCTCAATGTCTCAAATAAGTTTTAATTTTGTAAAAAACAAATATTTCCAAGACTTTACAAAATTGATTAAAATTTTCATTAAATATTGATAAGCAATAATTCTTAGTACTTTTATGTGCATAATTAATATCAAACTCATATGATTTTATGTTAATTGGAAGCTAAGTGTGTACTTATTTGATTCCTTTGTGTCATTTATGTGAATTGGAGGCATTGATTGTAACATCATGTAAATTGCAATTCAATTGGATGTATTTTGAAGTCATCTTGACACAATGGCGTGTTCCGGAAGTCATGAGAGATCAACAAAGTGAAAAAGAGCGACGTGGAAGTATCATGACATGACCCGGAGATCCAAATTAAATGAACAAAGAAGATGAAGATATATGCATTTTGGAGTGAAGACTAAGGCTCATGCTATTACTCACGCCCAGAGTGTTAGCGTGACTTCATTATGATCTACACTTTTCTCTGTCAGGCCCGTCTCGGTATGTGTTATCACACCTTTTTTTCCAAAACATTTCATCTAAGTCATAGTATTATTGTGACATGATCGTTTTTGGTCCTCCGTTAACAAACATGTTTAAACGATGTTAATACGAGAGCATTTTATTTTTTTTTTATACAAAGTGGTTGTCCCGCTATATTTTTATTTTTATTTTTTTTGAAAAAAAAATCCCTAATTCACGGCTTAGAATCACATGTCTTCTTTAATTGCATGGAATCTCCACCTCAGCAACCTGAGCTTCCACAACAGTAGAATGACACATAAATCTATAACAAAAAAAAGAATTAACACTTAGAACTGAATAGTTTGAAATGTCATCATATTTAACACTATTAAAATATGGTTGTTAACGGAGGACAAAAAATAGTCATGCCACAATAATACTAGGACCAACGGTGAATACTTTGGAAAAAAAAAAAGACTAAAAGTGTAACGTCACCTATAAATCTAGAACAAAAATGAAATTAACTCTAAAAAGTATATGTGTTTACAAGGTGATTTCACTATATTTCTTACCGGGGACAAGGCCCACCACAAGAATATTTTTTTTATTGGGAACCGGGGAAAGTATACAGAAAAGACAGTTCTTTTCTATTCTATTCTATTAGATATTAGATTAGTATTCATTAAGTCATAGATCAAACTAGTTAATTAATTAGATTTAATCTTTTAATATGTTTTTTTGAAAGAATCTTTTAATATGTTTTAGTCCATGTATATTACAACCTACTCGAGTAACCTCACTCCAATTTTGTGTCAAACTAATTTGTGTGAAATAAGTTAGACAAAGTCATAGTCTCTTTATATTAAGTTAGTCATTACCTCACTCCAATTGTGGGTCAAACTAATTTGTGTGAAATAGGTTAGACAAAGTCATAGTCTCTCTATATTAAGTTAGTCATTTCTGTTGCCACCTAAATATGACTGAACAATGAGAATTCATTTATTATTGAACAAAGAACAATGAATCAAATACGAGCCAAATAGTACCTGGACATAGTCTTTGCCTACTCTAATACCAAATATAATTGAACAATATATGTTTCATCTCAAAAAGAAAAATTAGAGTAAAATTATAATTTAATAATAATATTGATGGGATATGAGCCGGAGATCAGGAGAGTAACAATGACAAACAAAATAACAAGAAGGACGAACCCAAAGACCTTGTGGTCTAGTGGCACCCGGTGTCCTAGTTAACACTCCCACATGAATGATGGGAGTGGGTTATGGACCGCACCAAACCAAGAAGGAGGAGTCGGGTAGTGAATTTGAGAGTAAATTGTACAAATATCATCCCCAATCCCTTCAGAAGTTAATGAGTGATGATGAGTCATGAGTTAAACATGATTTTTATATCTGAATATTCGGCTATCAATTAAACTAGTTATACCTTTTATGAACCATTATGCAAGAATATAATGGTTATTATATCTGAATATTAGGCTATCAATTAAACTAGTTATACCTTTTATGAACCATTATGCAAGAATATAATGGTTACGAGTGGGTCAAATTAAACATCTTTGTAATACAATTTTTTTTTTTAATTTTAACATATAAGAAGATGTCGATAGAGTTAGTAGTATTCAAAAAAAGAAGATGTCGATAGAGTTAGTAGTATTCAAAAAAAGAAGATGTGGATGGAGTTTTGTCAGAAAATAACGCAAGGAAAGAAAAGTAAACTGTTCAATTATTAGTTTTATGGCGGCGAACATATAAGTTACGTACATATGAGAGTACTCCACGTACTATATAAGCATGGATATGCATTGATCTATCTTAACACAATTCATCTCAATCCCCTTGATCGATTAAGAAACTAAAAACCAGGTACGATGATGATGACGGCATGGATTTGGGCAGCCGCCATGGCAGCGTTTGCTGCAATTTTCAACGCAGTTGTGAAGAAGAAGAAAAGCAAAAGGTTGCCACCAGGGCCGGGAGGGGTGCCATTATTGGGACACCTTCATTTGATGGGGAAAAACCCCCATCAAGATCTCCAAAAACTGGCCAAAATCTACGGTCCCATCATGCATTTACGCTTCGGGTTGGTCAACATTATCGTGGTTTCATCATCTCAAGCCGCCAAACAGTTCCTTAAAACGCATGATCTCATCTTCGCCACCCGACCACCTCACCAGGCAGCCAAGGTCATGTCCTATGACCAGAAAAGTCTGTCGTTTGGCGAATACGGTCCCTATTGGCGCACCATGCGAAAGCTCTGCACCTTAGAGCTCCTCAGCAATCTCAAGATTAGTTCCTTTCAGTCCATGAGAAGAGAAGAGCTGCGTCTCCTCGTACAATCATTCAAACGGGCCCACACGGCCGTGGATTTGAGCGCGGAGGTTGCTTCTATGGTTGCCGACATGAGTTGTCGGATGGTTTTTGGGAAGAAGTACGAGGATAAGGACATTGGTGAGAAGGGGTTCAAGGCTGTGATTCATGAAGCAGTTCATTTGACGGCTTGCCCTAACCTCGGAGATTATTTTCCTTTTCTGGGTAAGCTTGATGTTCAAGGATTGACACGAAGAATGAAGGCAGTTAGCAAACTGTTCGACCAATTCTTCGAAAGAATCATTGATGATCATGAGCAGGCTAAAGCCAACACTCACAAAACTAAAGATTTTGTTGATACCTTGCTGGAAACCATGAAGTCTGGAGATATCCCGTTTCAATTCACTCGTGAACATGTCAAATCTATCATGCTGGTAATTTAATTATACACTTCAATTCATTCTCTTCTTAATTAACTTAGCTAGCTTGGTACTTATTATATTTCTTCAAATTTTGAACATAATGTTGTAGGATATGCTTGTGACTTCAATGGATACCTCAGCGACGGTAATAGAATGGACAATGTCCGAACTTCTTCGCCACCCTGAAGTGATGAATAAAGTGAAAGAAGAGTTAGAGAAACAAGTATCGTTTGATAGGATGGTAGAGGAAGAGGATTTAGAGGGTTTGGAATATTTAGAAATGGTTATAAAAGAATCATTAAGGATGCATCCAGTGGTGTCATTACTTCTCCATCATACTGCTGCCACAGAAGATTGTGTTGTGATTGATGGTGTTCACATGCCTGAAAAAGCACGAGTTGTTGTGAACCTTCGAGCAATTGGGCGTGATCCAAGTGTGTGGAACAATCCAGATAAGTTCATTCCAGAAAGGTTTAATGGAAGCAAGGTTGAGTATCGAGGTCAAAATTTTGAACTTATTCCGTTCGGAGCAGGGAGGAGAAGCTGTCCTGGTATGCAACTCGGAATAACTATAGTTAAACTAGTGGTGGCACAACTAGTGCATTGTTTTGATTGGGATCTTCCGAATGGAATGTTGCCCGAAGAGCTGGACATGAATGAGGTATTTGGTGTTGTGGTTAGCCGAGCCAAGCATTTGATGGCTATTCCCACATATCGATTATGTGTTTAACCAAGGTGTCTTAAATACTTTGTTGTACGAATTCTAGTAATTAGTTTGTAATGTAATAAAAACCTTATATAAGGTAATGAGTGCCATTATGTTATGTAAACCTTATATAAACCATTATATTATGTCCCCTAGTAATATTGGCCTGGCCTTCTCTTTCTCAAACCTTCAAGACTCAAAATTGATCACGGACAATGTTGAAGTCATGAAAAAGAATTACTGTAATAACTTAATTACGAACAACTTAAAGACAACTAACTACATGTACATAATAACTTAATTCACACAAAAATGGAAGTAAGATTTTCAAGGACTTGTCTGATGTTAGGCCTTTCATTTACCGGAAGAATACACCTTAAAGATATTGAGAGCAATTCATCCATGGCTGTGGAGTGTTCTTCCCCACCAGCAATGTCTAAGTCAATGCAGTCCATTCCCCGACCCTCTCGATCACACAGCCGAACCCAGTCTGTAAGATCGACAGCGCCTGACTGGCCCGAGATTATGTCGCCCGCGCTTCTTCTCGTCAACAGCTCCATCAGAATCACACCAAAAGCATACACATCAGCCTTGAAAGAAGGCATAGGCTTGGCTGCATTTGCTAGTTCAGGGGCGCAGTACCCTAGAGCCCCCAGGTGTAGTATCTGCTCTGCAATGCCAGCCCCGGTCATCAGGCGGTGGAAGCCATAGTCCATCACACGCGCGGTGTAATCACCACCCCACAGTATTATATTTGTTGGCTTTAAGTTTCCATGAGGCAGGCCGCTCTCGTGCAGATATGCCAGACACCGGGCAACCTCAACAGCAACTTTCAACCTTTGGTGGAAGGATAGCGGGGAATACCTACGAGGTGTTGTCTCTGCATAAAAGATATATATAAGAGATCAAATAAACATAGATAAGTTCCAATTCTAACATATAAGTGATGCTGTAAGATCATTACCATATAGATGTAAGGCTAAGCTATCGCCTGGTATGTAGTCTGCTAAAATCAATCTCTCTTGTTCTCTTGGACCCCAGTAGTAAGCTCTTAAAGGAACAGCGTTTGGATGTCGTACAGATCCAATCTTTTTAACTTCCCTTGCGAATTCTTTCTTGCTTTTAACTAACCCCACACGCAGCCACTTCACAGTCAGCACAACCCCATTATCTAGGGTAGCCTTATATAAAGTACCGTGGTTACTTCTACCAAGAACTTCAGCAGGAGCTTGAGCTAATTCCTCAGCTGTAAATGTTAGCGATCCATCCATGAAGAACAGTTCTCCAGCCAAACGATCAGGTGAGTAGACATCCAACTTCACGGGTTGTTCAATCGAGTCATGAAAAAACCTAGGGGAGGAAGCTATCGGGGAACCTGGGGAAAGCCTCTGTCCAGATGTTGCAGGATGAGTATCTAGTGTGCTAGACTGTTTAGACGTTGAGCAAGCTGCAAAACCCACATGCTCGATCACTTCTGTGCTAGACTCTGTTTTCCCCAACAATGATCTGGAGTTTGATGTCAGCAGGCGGTCATCGGAAAAGCTTAATGAAGTTGGAGCTTGCTCTGAGCTGCTGCGGAATTTGAGAAGTGAAGACCTGGGAAATATACCTAGCCTGACATCTCTACTGGGAGATTGGTTGCTAAATGCACTTCGGGATTGGAAGTCTTGAGGTCGTGTTCGAGTATATGCAAATAGAATAAAGGCAACCATTACGGAGAATCCAACTGAAGCAACAATAACTGCTACCCTTATATTTGATTTGGAGCTGTGATTCTCACTAACACCATGTACTGAACCAGAAATGCCAGGACTACCAGATGGCATGTTGCTTGGCACTATAAGCAATGAGTTTCCAGGATGAAATGAACTATAAGGAAATCTTCTCAAGTTTTCAGGGACTGTTCCACTTAAATCATTGTAGGACACATTGAACACTCTGAGATTCAAAGAAAGATTTTCAGGGATCCGACCTTTGAAATCATTGTTGGAGAAATCAAGGTATTCTAAATCATGAAGCTTACTCAATTCAGAAGGAAGGTCTCCAGATAACTGATTTTCTCCAAGATTTAGCAGTTTGAGCCTCCCCAAATTACTTATTTCAGGAGGTAAAACACCAGTCAAGGAATTACTTGAAAGATCAAGAGACTCCATCTGAGGATATGATAGACGGACTTGTAGTTCAGTAGTATGCATGCCTTCAAGAGGAATTGATCCTGTCAAATGATTTCCAGACAAATTGAGGTTTATCAAGGTTGAAGAAGCGAAATATGGGATCTGTCCTTCAAGTTCATTGACACTGAGATCAAGCATTGCCAGCCTTGGAAAGGTCACCAATGTAGAAGGTAAAGCTCCCCTAAGAGAATTATTTCTGATAGAGAGAAAAGTCAATTGTTGGAATTGAGAAGTCAAATTAGGAAGGGTTCCACTCAATTTGTTTGAGCTCAAATCCACAAACTCAAGACTGGCTTCCCAGCTCTGTATAACAGATATGTCACCAGAGAGCTCATTACTGCTTAAGTCAACCATCAAACAATTTCCTATAGAAGAAGGGAGTGAACCTGACAGGAAATTCGACGAAAGATTTAAAGCCCTCAAAGTTGTTGAATTTACTTTCTCAACCGAACCTGCAAGCAAAGGAATCGAAATTCAGGATACTTGAGACAAGATGCAAGAAAACCCAACACACTGCTTAGTTTACAACTGAAGAAGCTTGATTAGAAATGCACACAAAAGACAGCATAGGAGTTTTTCCAAAATACTAAGATCATGCTTGCAACTTTGCAAGGTTAAAATTCCAGTGCTCATTAAACTACTAAAAACAGCAAAGCAATTTCCATTGCAGAAACCCCTTCCCTTCCTAGTAGACAAAATCGATTTTCCTTCACTCACTCAATTAACATGCAAAAATATCATTCAATTAATATGACAAATAAATGGGCATCAAAATAGATTGAACTGAAAGAAACGCATATAAGAGATAGGGAAGTGGCAATATAATGATAGCTAACCTGAGAAGCCATTGCCACTGAGATCCAGTTCCTCCAATGATACCCAGCCATGCAGAAGCTCCTCTGGAATTGAACCGTACAGCTGATTATGTGCAAGCCTTAACACCTTTAGATTCGGCAATGAGGTGAAAGAAGGAAGCTGTCCTATTAATCCATTGTTCCCCAAATCCAGAACCTGCAAATTCCGAAACATCTGCATCGATTCTTCAGTGAAAAACACCCCCGCCAATTTGTTGTGGCTTAAGTTCATATAATGCAGTGTATTAGCGAAGCTAGATAAATGATCTTGACTCATTGAGAGCGAGCCGTAGAAGGAATTCTGGCTCAGATCGAGATTTTCCACATTCCTGAGCTGAGAGAAGAGCTCCTGCATATCCCCCCAGAGCCGATTAGAATGCAAATCAAGCACTCTCAGTTGCTGCAAATTCCAAATTCCGCTCGGAAACCCGCCGGAAAAATTGTTACTGGACAAGTTAAGATAATTCAAACCCCATAGATCGTTAAGGCGGGCGGGGACAGGGCCATAGAACTGGTTACCGGAAAGATCCAAGTACTGGAGGGAGGTCATGTAACCTATTTCGGGTACGACCCGACCCGTGAAGGAATTACCCGAAAGGCTCAGGTTTCTGAGGTGCTTAAGCCCAGTGAGCGTGGAGAACCTCAAGTCACCGGCCAATCCGAGGCGGTCAAGGGCAATGGCGGAGACGGAACCGGAACCGGAGTCGCAAACGACGCCGTAGAACATGTCAGGGCACGAGGAGAGATCGGAGAGAAGGGTTAGGTTCCATGAGCCCAAGATTTTCCCCAATGGATCCGATTTTATCCCCTTCCTGAACTCCAACAGTGAACGGACTTCCTCGTCGGCGGCAAATACGCAGCAGAGACAGCAAAATATGAGAAGAAGAAGAAGAAAAACAGTACGAGAAGGCGACATTGGAGTGAGCATTGTGCTATGAACGAGGCATTAAGATTATCAGAATCAGAGAATTTGCAGAGAAAAGACTAAAACGAAGCTTTTTGCTGCTTCCATTCCATCTGCCCAGTAGAAATGGAACTGTGCTCGCACTACAGTCTGCAGGGAGGAGACATTATTTAACATATAATAATAAATCCTACCAAAAATAACGGTCCAAAATTGTAACATAAAATCTGTATTACCGCGCATTAAAATGCGTAACCATTTTTAGCTGTCACAGGTAAATGTGAAATCCCATTTGTTGTGATTATATGATTTGACACAACTGTGTGCAGAATATATTTCCCTGTTTTTTCTTTGTCGGGCTATGTTTCCTGGTCGCCAATAATTGCAGTTCGGTAAATGTTCAGAATTACCTGAACACAGTCAAAACAAAGCAACATCTGCTGTTAACTTCTTTTTGTTACTACTTTTGACTGTTTTTACCTTCTGACTCTGTTACAATGTAGTAACGATTCATAACCATTTTTTTAGCCTAGTAAAGCACAAAACAATATTACCCCCACTAGACCCATGACTTTTCATTTAGAAAAGTCATTTAGTGTCATTAGATTACAAGATAATTGGCAAATCTATTGTTAACTTAATAATCACAAAATTACAAGTTCAACTCTCATCAAGAGTGATCTATTAATTTTCTTGGTTTGAACCGATCAAGTTTACCTTGTGATCCTTTACTAGCTAGGGTCATAAAACGGGTTTATCCTATCCAGAATAGTGGCTGTGAATTTCAAACAAGTTAGAAGATTAATATGACATGTTGCTAAAAGAATGACAGCCTTAGCCTATGAGTCTGTCAGACTGTCACTTCCAGGAGTTGCAGGTTATATCTGGACTGGGGTGGAACTGGAGGAAGAAAGGACAGCCTGCGAAAGTACTTGGGCAGAGAAACACATGTTATTTGGATTGTGGGGCCTGGGAAAACACAACATACGATAACAGTTATCAAGAACAAGTGAGAAATGGGAAATCAGCAAAACAGACAATATATGTGCTTATAGGGTGTAGAAGCTCACAAGACAACATCATTCATACTATATACTAAAGACTAAAGATTATCTGTGAGTACAGAAACTCACAATAAATATACACAGTTATAAACAGATTATTACACATCTATGTAGCTATCTATACACTGGGACTAAGGTCAGTTAAATTGTATAATAATAATAACCCCTGAATATGAGAACAAAACAGAAAAATTGAACCTCGACCAACTAGAAGTAATATCCTCAATTTAAACCCAAGTGACAGTATCTTGAAAGCCTTGTTTCAGGGAAGTGTCTTCAGCATATCAAAATTGTGAATTCACCTGTAATGTTTCTGAATGCTACTCAACTATCCTGTGTGGCATTTGCAAGGTTAGTGGCATACGAGGACAGGACCCCCCCACCAGTAATCTCAGGACTGGTCTGAATCTGCAACTGTAAACAACGCTCGATTAAGAAATGTTATACAGAGACAGACCACAGGTTTTTCAAGATTCCCTTGATATTCTCGAGATTCTAACAGAGGAGGAGTTGCTCACCTTGTGTTCAAGCAGTTCCAGTAATCAATCTTTCCCGTTGATCTATCCTTTTAACCTTCACAATTCCGATTAGGACTTGGAAGCCAAAAAATGCACATAAGCCGTATGCAAACATAGCAGGCATCTATATAGCAAAATGCATCGAGGTTAAACATTGGTATACTCAATAGGAAAACGACCCGGAAAACACAAAGCAAGATTCACAACTTACTCTTATAGAATTAAGATACAAAAGTGTCGCAAGGTTAATTAAGCTTCCAGCTGCAACTGCCTGTTGATTCGTGTCCCCAGAAAGACAGAACCCAGGGAGAAAGGGAGAGAAAGATTGCAAAACATCAAATCAGTAACAGAGACATGCATTGTCATCTCCATTCGTTTATTGCATTCTAATTTCTATCAACCAAAACACAGGAAAACTGACACCTCGGCAATACTAGCAAAATATAAGACAACTTACACTTCCAATTGTGTTTTGAACAGCAGCAACACGTTGAAAAGCCCGTTCAGACTCCAAAGCTCTAACTCGAAGTTTAAGATCACCTTGCTCCTGTAATTCCACAACAAAAGATATAAATGAACAATGCAGGTAGGAAGCTATATATGATCGTGCAAGTTCAAAACCAGTGCTCATTAAGGTGAGAACTAGGCCACTAAACCAAAGTTTAAAATATGCATTAGTTATATCTACCAGTCGCTGGATAATTTCCGCAAGCTTTTCAACCCTATCAGCCTGCCTGAATAGGTTGTAAAATGCACGGTTCTGTTTGTCCCACTTCGTTTTGAAGTCCTGGAAGGAAGTAGTAGAAATGTCAAAACAGAAAACAACCGTAGCCCCCAAGAAAAAATTGGTGTAGCAGGTTTAGGCAATTTGCCTTTAAAATAACTTCAACTCCAGCTTCACGAAACCTAAGCAATTCTAGTGCATACCTACAAAATAAAAGACAAAAATTGCCAATTAAGTGGAAATGAGATTAGTTCAATGAAATTCTAATAGAAAACATCAACAGCTAAAGATGGACTTACGGCTTAGCAATCTCAGTAATATCAAATCGTGGATCAAGGCCCTTCCCGATGCCATCTAAGACTGTAATAATTCTTTAAAGGTAAATATAACAAACAGAGACTATATAGCAATAAACTAAGCACACTTCTAATAAAGTACCTGAAAATGCTCTAACAACAAAAGTGAATGTGGCAGGAAAGCGGAAAGGCTGATCTGCTGCAATGGATAATAGATCTTCACCTGACAAGAGAATACAAATAATATGAGCAGAGACTAAAAGTATAAGATAGAAATTATTTATCCATTTAAAAGAAAAAATATCAAAGAAGTAAAGAAAATGGAAAATAAGCAACTTATGATCACGGATCTGACAAATTTTACGGATATCACATGTGAATTACCAATTGCAGCTAGACGTTGCTTTTTCTTCTCTATTTTTTCTTCCTTGGTCAAAGGCTTTTTGAATCCAAGTTCTGCTTTAGCCAACTCCCTCTCCTTCCTTTGTGCTGCAAGGCGCTCTTCAAAACTGCAAAATTTTAATCTTGATCCAATGAACCACAAAATTTAACGACTAAACGAGTTTTCATTGAAATATAGAAACCCTAGCATAGCTGATGCCTTCAATCCCTCGATTTCAACAAGTTTGAAAGTAGATGCATACCCTTGATTTAAACTAAATTAGCAAGCTAATGTGTTTTCGTTCTTTATTCCAAATGCCCATATTGATTATCTCAGTCATAATTTGTAACAAATAAAACAACTAGAACATTTGGGAGCTCATTTATATTAATGTGGTTTTCAACTCAGATCAACAGGATAACCTGTAAAGATCACCTAGTTTGCACAATATTACTAGAATTTACTATACTACCTTGCAAATTATCTTAGGCTAAGCATGCAATTTCATGTTGGCTATCTTTGAATTCACCTAAAAAACACGAACAAATTTTTATCCAAAATAACCTGTTAAGGAAGAACTGAGCGGTTCTCCTGACAGCTGTCATGTCTCCAGTGGGCACAAGGACACCCATTTGAACCATTGCTTGCAGAACCTGCAATGCACAAGGTATGTTATCGGTCTTCACATCCTTTAGATCAGATGTAGTTAATTCATGACAATATTTATTTTTACGTTATCTAAATAGGAACTTAAAATAGATTAGCAGATGTATACATTATGAAATAAATTACCTTATCTGGATCCTTCTCATAAACCCCATAGAATACTTCTAGTAAGCCTTCTCTAATATTTGAACTTATACTGCAATTTCTCGAAGTTAGTGATCATTGAAATTTTCCAAAATGGGATCTTCGGTCAAGCAAAATTAATATCACGTACCTTCCCATCATTCCGAAATCATAAAAGATCAGCCTTCCACCATTAACATCATCAACCGCAATATTTCCAGGATGCTGCAAGACAAGTATAAAATATGAGGCTCCAGCCCACTCTAACATATGTAAAGACTTCATCTTTCATACAAAGTAATGAATATAAAGTTGGACATTAAAAAGTTAAAGAGATGAAAATTTGTCAAGTACAATTAAAAAAAAAAAAAAAAAAGTTTTGTTAAGAAAACTCACGGGATCAGCATGAAAAAAGCCATGGGACAGAATCTGCTCCAGGTAAGATTCAACAGCATATCTTCCCAACCTGGTGAAACCATGAAATTATGATTTATGAAACAGATAATAGAAATGCAAAATTATGGAACTATAATCTTTATGCGCATTCCCAACTAGAATGGCAATTCTAAAAGTAATCCAAGTTGAGTTGAGCTGATGTTTATGGTAGATCCCAAATAGAAATAATTAAAGTAACAACAATAACTTACCGCTTTCTATCAACTCCTAACTGATCTAACGCTTGTATCCGGTTTATTTTTATCCCCGGGACATACTCCATGGTGAGGACCTAAAAGAGGAAAACACTAATCAGCTACATATATTATGCCAAAATTCAATAGTTATATGTCAAAGGTTTGTGGTTACTGGAAATTAAAACCTGCGGAGTGGTGTACTCCCAATATATTGTTGGTACTTTCACATAGTCCATGTTTTTAAAGTTCTTAGCAAATAATTCTGCATTAGCAGCTTCCTTTGTGTAGTCAATTTCCTGGAGATATCAAAATATGATCTTTTATCAGTCATAAATTTGAAGAGCAGAAAATCGTAGAAAATGTAAATGACAGAAGAAACAGAATAAAACCATATTAATTATTGGTTTCAATTTAATTTTAATGCAAAAGTCAAAGAGGCGCTGAAAATTGAAATGCAAAAGATTTCTCGCTACCTGATACAAGACACTTGCACACTCATCATAGATGGCAACCCAGTCCCTTTTTGCACCATCAGACTTAGGATCAATCTTTTGAAGATATTCAGCTATTACCTGAAAAAATAAATAACAAAATAAAGCTGCAATAAAACGGAAAACAGTTTCTTGGCAATCCAAACGGTAAAATTCATAGGCATAAGAGAAGACAACGTGAGGATGGTCGAGGCTGTCATAGATTTCTCAATTACCTATTAATCCTGACAACCTGGTCACTCTGCGAATTGCTTAACTCTTGTACTAATTCTTATGGAGTAATTTCTTGCTTCCACATACTTAGACAAATAATTTTTTCATAACATAATTACGGAACTCAATAAGGAAAGATGCCAAAAAATGAATAAATAAGTAATGGCAATAACCAGCAGACATAATAGGTAGGACATAAAGAATTGAACAGGTATAAAAAAGCACCCAAGTATCAGAAACAAACCCTCAAGTTTTTGAGGTCAATATCAAAGAGATCCTTAAGACCTGGCCTTTGTACTTTAATAACAACATCCTGGCCATTCAATTTTGCACGATGCACCTGACCTGCAAAGGGACAGTGTAGTGAATTCATATGTAATTTCTTATTAACATTTTGGGAACATAAAACAGAGATCATATAATTAGAAATCAAATTAAGGTTACCCAGGCTTGCAGCGGCGATTGGTTCTCGGTCAAATCTGTCAAATACATCACTCAATGGAGCTCCAAGTTCTTCTTCAACAATTGATACAGCAGTCTCTGATGGGAATGGAGGAACTTGATCCTGGTTGATATACAACAATTTAATACTTTACAAAAAAATCATGACTAGCAAATTTATGACAACGGAATTTTGAAAAGCATATCAAGAGTAAGCAAACCGTTCTTGAGTTTGCTCAAACTTAAGAAAGCAAAACTACCATAAGCATGCAGTAAAAGAGTAAATAGCCGAGTTCAATATTTTTTAATAAGATATTACTGACCTGAAGTTCTGACAGTTGATCAATGTATTCTTGAGCAAGAATATCCACTCTTGTGGAGAACTGCTGACCAATTTTGATAAAAGTAGGACCTAATCTCAAAATGTTTTCCTTTAACCATTTTGCAAGGATCCTCCTCCTCTCACCTTTCTTCTCTTCTGTCATCCCTCCTGCATATGTTCATCCATTTGCATTAGTTACATTGTAGCTTACAGATAAGAAAATAAACTAAAGTTGTGACATTACTACATTAGGTAGAATGATGAATGTTTACCTCGATAAGAGAACTTCTGATTGTTTAACCAAGCTTTGAAGATAAAAGTAAAAACAAATCCCCATATCTCCACTGTTCTTTGAATTGTTGAATAAGTCTTGAATCTATTCCATCTGCCCCCAGGAGCAACAGATACCTGCAAAAATTATGGGTCACTCCCACCAAATTTACAAAGATATTGCAAATCACAAAGTTGATTACAAAGCACAGAACTGAATAATGTGTTTCATCTCAACTAAAAGTCAGCCCCATACGAATGTTTTCTGTCTTAACTCAAAGCCTAAGTTAATAGTTTGGCTGCACATTTATGTTTATATATTATATGCTCAAACACACAGCATATTGACAAAGTTGCTAGCTAAAACTCAACACATGAAGTCCAAAACAAGAAATTCAATTACAAATTAGCATACCTCAACTTGGCCCATCCCTTTCTTCTTAAACCAAGCCTCCTCTTGCCCAATCTCCTCCACAGTCTTCTTTTTTTCAAACACCTCAGTCGCCTTCACTTCCAGCACCTCCTCTCCACCTCTCCCCGCCCCTCCATTCCCATTCACATACTTCACCAAACTCTGATTCTCACCCGCCAGGCTCCCATTGCTATACTTCTCCGCCAAACCACTGCGCCCATTCCCATTCCCGTTAGCACTACTGTTCACTTTACGCGCCAATTCCCTATCGCTCTCCTCCAATACGGCACTCTCCTCTCTCCGCACAGCTCGGATTCTACACCGGAGAACCGCAGCTCGCTTTGTGTGACCGAACAATTTTGCGACGGGAAGTCGGATTCTTCTGCAGCCGGAGTTTGGAGCGAGGAAGATCAGCTCAGGAAGCGCTGCAGCCGATAACGTGGCCGAAACACTCGCCATTTCTCTCAACTGTATAGATAACTGATTTAACTAAAAAGTAAATCAAATATATATAGCCCTAACTTTCATCGATTTGCTCAGACACTGGTGTAGTTACAGAGTGTAGGGAGAGAGAATTGGAGAGGTGGGAAACGGAAGAAGACGACTGTGAGAGTGGTGGTTGAGGAAAATCGAAAATATTTTTGGAATATAAATTTTAATTTAAAATAAATCGGAAAGTACAGGGAAGGGAGTGGCGGGACGGTGGCCACGTCGGAAATGAAAAAGGATTTTCGTGGATTGTGATTGGCTAGGTTTGGGTTTGGAGTGAATATTGTCTGCTGATTGTGCATTTGTCTATAGTATCAACTTTCAACGAACCCACGGAATCTACGGTGCTTTTACTTACCTGAGAATCAACTTTTGCCTTTAAAAAATCACAATTTTAATTCTTGTAAATATTCTTTTAATTAAATTTGTGACACAAATTTTTTTTATATTATCTATTTTTTATATAGTTTGTGAGTTGAATTTACCTACCCTATACCATTAAATAATGACATCATGTATCAATCTAAATTATTTATAATTGATCAATTCAAATCAAAATAACTAATAAGCCACTCTAACTAAGAGTTGAACTTGTGATATTGTAACTTGTGGCTTGGGTGTAAGATTTTCTTGTTATCACAAACAAAACAAAAAAAAAATAGTTATTTTAATTTCTCATTATTTTCATTTTTTAAACGTTATTTTAATGATTTTTGGGAAGGTTTTGGTGTTGAGATAGAGATTTTATATATGTTGAATTGTAGCGGGCGGCACCAAACATGGAAGTTGGAAGGTGAAATGGCGTAAGAATGTGTGTTGTCGAATGTTAGGGGCGATTAAGGATGAGTGGATGATGAAGTTAGTCTGGGATGGAACGAAAGCATACATCCTACCAACTGCATTAAAAATGTGGGAATATAACCGAATATTTCTGTTTTCGTACCTTAAAACCTCTGCGTTAGTTTCTTAAACTGATAAGCTTTGACGGTTCAGAGAAGCTGCAGTTGGACGAATGATGGACCTTACACCTCTGTGTTTCTTAAACTCATAAACTTTGACGGTTGAGACTTGAGAGAAGCTGCAGACCTGCAGTTCAATAAAAAAAAAATGGAGGATCTGTATTGGATCAGGAATTTGAACCCGACGTGAATCGAACACGCAACCTTCTGATCTGGAGTCAGACGCGCTACCATTGCGCCACGGATCCTGTTGGTTTAAGTCGTCATTATATGATTTTTCAATGCATTCACGTTGCATACTAACAACGTCTACTTTTTTGTGCTCATATGGCTAATTTGGATATTATTTAGCTGTTAATTATGCCTATGTGATTTAATTTGGAGGTGGAAGTTGTCAAATTATGTAGATTTTAGCTTAGTTTTATGAGTTCTAAGGCTATATATTTAGATACAATGACATGTTTTAGAAGTCATAAGATACTAAAAAAAGTGAAACTATTTAAGTTAAATATCACAGTTTTACCATAGAATCATAATAGCAATTCAAATGGAGAAAAGTGGAGTTTGAAGCAATAATAGCAATCACAGTTATTTTTTTATTAATTGTGATTGTGATAGTGATGATCCAACAAACATCATATTTATATATATAAGTAATCTTAAACATGTCCATGTACAAAAATACTCAGGTACAATACCGTGGGGTGCTGCCCGACCCTGTGTTATGTGCCGGTCACTCTGTTCCGTCTAACATCTATCATCCTCCCATGTAAAGCAATAGGAAACAAATGTTTTCTTTACTCTAAATTCAAGCATATTAGAAACTCAAGTTCAAAGTTGATTGCCACGATTATGCATAGTCAAAAGTGCTCAAAGTTTTCAGTCATCCCTGTCTATACAACACCAAAATGTGCAGCTGATGTTTTTTGTTTTTGTTACTATGACTATCCATATGAAACAATGAATGAATGACAGAGAGCCAGAGAGGGGATGCACATGCACATAAGCACATTACTAATCTTCTTTTCCTTGTTTTACATTGTTATCACTCTCAGACTCAGAGCTAGAATCTAAGCCCAAGCACTTTAGAAATGCTTGTTTTGCCAGTCCAAGATAGTGGCAAGGATGTCTCCTACGACCAAAAGACCTTAAAACTGATGCATCTTTCACTGAGGATGTTTCCCTTTCTTCTCCCCTTAAGCCCTCAAATTTCTTGTTCTCATCTACTCTCTGTAGTCAATGAATCAAACACTTCATCACAGTTTTCAGTAACAAATACATATATATTAATTTACACAATTCTCAAACGAAGCATAAAACAAGAAAGTTATAAACAATGAATTCATTATATTTTCTGGAAAGGTCCAAGCTGACAGCTTTATTGCCAATTGATATGTAAATTAGAAAGATTCAAAAATCAAACAAAACACCAAGAAATTAAACTCCAAGATATATTCCAATTAACAATTTCTTCTTTATGAAAAAACAGGGATACCTGGATTTGGTGATTAGATTGAGCGGACGAGGAGGGGTGGTTGGAAGGATCGGAAGCGACAAGGCTAAACCCAGCAAGGAGAAGTAGAAGAAGAAGGAGTGTAATCAGAAGCTGAATCCAAATTAGCCATGGAACTTTGTAGCTCTCAATTATAAACTCCTCCCCGAATTCATACATGCTAGAGCTGATGAGGGATGAAAACTGAAAAGAGAAGTTTTGAATTGTGAGACAGAGAAGAAAGCAATGACATTATTGGAAACTGACACGCACGTCCGATGAAGACAAGCAGACAACTCACGCGTGCAAGAAATGTCTGCTACCTCATCATTGGTCTTCCCGAAAGTTCAGTGTAAATACTAATCCGTATTTGGTAAATTATACTATAAATTAAGGTTAACGTATTCCACTCATAAATGTTTATTATTAATAGGAAAAATTGTATTTTTCGTTCCTAAAATTATAGTGTAATTGTAAAATTTGTGTAATTTGTGTAAGATTGTCTCCCAGTAAGATGTGTGGTTTTTTGAGTCATTTTCATTTTTGGTCCTAATGTTATTGGAGCATTGCCAATTTTAGTTCACTTTATTAATTTTTGCCACATTGCGGCCAATCTTATTTAGTCCTTGCCACTTTTAGTCTACCGCTAAAATTTTCGTCAAATGACCGTTCAAAACATGAGTATTTTTTGTCTTTTCATGTTTTGGTCATCTCCTTAACCCTTTGTAGTGGTTTTCGTTACACATTTTCATACAATGAAGAGGTCCGACGAAAGCCATGTGAGCCACATTACAAAGCAATGGCTTTCGCCGGACCTCTTCATTGGATGAAAATGTGTAAGGAAAACCACTGTAAAGGGTCAAGAAGATGATTAAAGCATGAAAAAACCAAAATACCCCTGTTTTGAACGGTTATTTGACAAAAAATTTTAACGCTGGACTAAAAGTGGCAATGACTAAATAAGACTGGCTGCAATGTGGCAAAAATTAATGAAGTGGACTAAAATTGGCAATGCCCCAATAACAATATGACTAAAAATGGAAATGACTCTATTTTTTTAGTTAAAAATGTAACACATTTATATGCATTCATAAAAAGCATTACACGAGACTATCTCACGCGACTTATTTTATGAGAAGGATCGACCCTGACTAATCTGGGTCAGTCCCTTGTCGAGCCTACCCTAGGCCGGTTCCCTGACCTTGCAAGGTGGATTCGGATCCACAAAGTAATTTATTGCCTTAAGTGGCTTGGGCTATCAGGGCTAGCTCATTTGGGTCACCAGGAATATCAGTTTTGGTTTTATCCGACGGCTGTGTACAATGTTAAAATATTTCAGTCCTAATCTTAAATTTTTTTCAATCTATCAATTTTTGAGTTAATATTGACATCCCTAATCAATGGTATAATGATTGATATTATTATGGAATAGACCAACAATTTAGATAATAAACTAGATAAAATTATTGTAAAATATTCATTTATTTTTTAAAGTTGTTAAATTTACTAATTTTATAGCATCAATTGAAAATGAGGAATGAAAATTTGAGCCGCTTGATACATGGGCGTATATGGTATAAACCATATAAGAGGGTGTAAGTTAATATCTGTATAGGATAAGAATGGCAAGATTGCAATCCATCTTCCTTGTACAATACGAGGAGATGAGATGAGAATAACGGCCTCCATCCAACACAAACATTAAATTATATTCCTCAATCAAAACAAATTTAACACCGATTCCGTTGAATATTCTGGGCACCAAATTAACCTCCGATCCATTCATCTTCTATCTATCTTTTTCTTTCTTTCTCGTATGGCACCCTCCCATTGCTGGCGGTGATTGATAAAAAGCTATAATGGAGGGAGCAGCAACGACGGGGGAGCCAAGCAGGCTGAGCACCGAGAGCGTATCGTCGCGTCCGCCGTCTCCACCGCCGTTATCCCTCGTGGAGCCCTCCGTCAACAAGAAGAAAGGGAACAAGCCGGAGAAGGTGTTCCGCGTCGTGAGATCCGTTTTCCGGTCGTTTCCGATCATTACCCATCCCGTTTGCAAGTTCCCGGCGCTGCCTAACGGCAGCCGGTTCCAGGAGTCGGGCGCGCGCGTGACGGGGACGCTGTTCGGGTACCGGAAGGGGCGCGTGAGCCTGTCGGTGCAGGAGAATCCGGGCACGCTGCCGACGCTGGTGGTGGAGCTGGCGATGCAGACGCAGGCGCTGCAGAAGGAGATGAGCCAAGGGATGGTGAGGATCGCGCTGGAGTGCGAGAAACGGACGGACAAGATGAAGCTCCTGGACGAGCCGGTCTGGTCCATGTTCTGCAACGGAAAAAAAATCGGGTACAGCAAGAAGCGCGACGCCACGGACGAGGATCTCAGCGTCATGGAATCGCTCAAGGTGGTGTCGATGGGGGCCGGAGTTTTGCCGTCCACTAAACCCGACGTCGAGGGCCCCGACGCCGAGATCGCATACGTGCGGGCGTGTTTCGACCGGACGGTGGGATCTAAGGACTCGGAAACGCTGTACATGATGAGCCCCGACGGCGACAGCGGACCAGAATTGAGTATTTTCTTTGTGAGGTTATGATCCCACATGCATGCATGCACGCACATGGAGGATAATAATCTTAATTTAATCAATTAGGCCAACCCTGCTTATTGTGATTAGCTAATTTAAGCTAGTTTGATGATTAGATTAGATGGGTTGTGGAATCAACCGGATGTATTCTCGCCTCAACATATAAGAATATACAGTAATGTAGAAGGAAGACAAGAGATACTCATAACCATCAAACTTTTATTAATCATCCTTCATTTTAAAATATACCCAGATTTCTTGTAGAGTACATGATGTATGTGTATTCATCTGTTGTGCAAAACCTTTAATTAAGAAAATAAGATAAAAATTCAAAGTATAGCTGGTAATCTTCAATTCAAGTAAATGTTATTCCCTTGAAAATATTGAAGATAACAATCTTCTTCAAAGCCCACACATTCTAATATAAAAAATATTTTTGTTACTAGAGGAAACATTTTGTATTATTATCTGGTGAATCTTCTAGTGTTTACGTGGATTGAATTTTGACGCTATTACCCTCATATAAGACATTGAAGGAAGATAATCATTAATAGTAATTGAGACTTGATATCATGAGAATCAAACAAAATAGTCAGTACCTAAATAGCCCATCAAAATCATATCTTGGGCTTAAATTGTCATATGGCCTTTTCAAAGGATTTGAAAAAATAAATTAGGAGGCCCATGGATGATGGATCCGTTTGGGAGCCAGAGAGAAACCGAGGTAGATTGGTGATCGGAGATGAATAAGAGATTCGGCGGAGGAAGTAAGCCGACGGGAACTCCGTCGCTCGCTTGGTCCTGCGTTGTAGTTGTTGCTTCGTTACTCGCCGGCGCCTCCGTTGTCCACAACTTCTTCAAACCCGATTTGGTACTCCCTTTCCCACTAATTTCTCTCTTTTTCCATGAACTAATGCTCTTTGTGTTGAAATCGTATCGTTTTTCAAATCGTAATGAATGTTTAATTGTGAGAATTTTGTCTGTCTTGTGCTATATGCGATTTTAATACCTCATTTTAGCATCTCACTAGCTATTTCCCCTCCTAGCTGTATGATAAAATGCGTCTTAGAGAATCTGATAAAATAACCAGAGTTATTCCCTGCGGAGTAGTAGTGGTTTCGCTTGTTGGTTGAAAACTTTAGTTGCATAGCTTCAATCCTTGATGCATTATAACTATCTGTTCTTGATGTAATGATTAATACACTGCATGTTTAAGTAAGTTGCTAGTTAAGCTTAAGGTAAAATGGTATCTCAGAATTGAATAGCCAAATCAGTCTGAGTTGCACTTCGGAATTGTATGCCCTCCAAAATTAGAGTTAACTGCTACTAACACAAATGACTGAAGTTGCTGCTTTGGGCAAAAATTGGGGAGCGGATTTGCAACCCTCTAGATCGAATTAGAGGAATGATTGGCTATTCAACATTATTGTGGAGTTGTCTTTCTAAGGGTCATTCTGTTACTGAAACTCACACAATTTTTCTCTTCACCGTTGACTGTTCTTTATTTGTCACTCCTCTTCTTACTCTTCCTCACATTCTTTGCTAAAACTCATGGTGATGTTTGAATTGCAGACCCTACCACTAGTAGAAAGCATTGATGGAGCTAAGCAAGAACAAGAGAAGAAACAATAATTGGCAACACCCTTTGTTTGTCCCAGTTTGATAGACTTGGAATTGCTGGAAACTCCAACACTCAACTTACTGGAAATGAAGTACTTGTTGAAAGCTTTCAGGTTGTTAAATATTTCTAGGATACATTTTTTTTTAATTTTAATTTAAATTTTTATAGTGGTGATATTATGATAAGAGGAAATGATGAATTAAGTCTTTAAATTTTACTTGAAAAATTAATTAAAATTAATTAAGGTGACTGGGTTCTTATCCATTCATCTCTTGACGCAACTGCATGAACAGTAAGTTTCTGAAAATTTGTCGAATTCACTCGGAACAAAAAGGATTTCGCTATTGGGTTGCCAAACACACGCAAAAGTTAGTTATGTTTGACACGTTACCACAACACCTCCAAAATACACCCATCCTGGCCATCCATCACTTTGTAAAAAGCCATACTATTCAAACTCTTATCTCTTCAATATTCAATTTGACTAATTTAAATTTTAATTATTAAAACTCATATCATTAATTTTCAAAAATATATAAAATTTTTGAATGAAGCATAAGACATTTCCTACGTTTTAATTTACAGAAAACTAACACAAAACTAATATAATATAATTGTTCATAGCTGATTGACTCAAATCAAATAACAAAGGTCAAATTTAAAATTTTGTTATAAAATTAAATGTGGGATAATATTTATCTCCGATAATATGGCAGACAGGCAGGCGGTTATGTATCAATCAATTAATTAACATTATGAGGGTATGAAAACAACGTTAACGAAGAATTGGCGTTCCACGACATCACCGTACCCACGACCAATCACTTCAACGAAGCCAAACCTTTCTTCTGACGTGGACTTGTCGCTCACCACAACACCTGACCCCACCTCCCCCTGAGTTAATACATTCCATTCCTTCCTTCCAGTTCCAGAAATAGAATCCATTCAGTCAATCCGGTCTCACCCTGCCCTGCCCGCACCATCTTCTCCATCTCTCTTAGCTTTGTTTTCTCCGATCCGATCCATGGCCTTGGTGCCTCGGCCGGTGGTCTGCGAGTTGAAGTCGCAGACGCCGCCGCTCCAGAAGGCGGAAGCGGTTTCCGTTCCCAATTATAACAACAAGGTGAGAGTGGCGGTGGAGGGGAGTGAGTATAACGGCAAAATTGTGTTGCAGCCACGGATGTGTACTTTGAGATCGTTTGCCTCTGATCCCGTCGGAGTCATCAAGACCAGTTCCGTGGCCGCCGGAGACAACGACGAGGTCTCCACGTTTTTCGCAACGCTGTCGGATTACATAGACAGCTCCAAGAAAAGCCAGGATTTTGAGATCATTTCCGGCCGTCTCGCCATGGTAAGTAAACAACAATTTATTAGTAATCAGAAATTAACTCAGCTGCCCGTGCTGGCGGTGATCAGGAGTTGCCCGTGCTGGTGATAAAGTATGTATATCTTATATAGTTTATGCATGGACGTACAGATAGTGTTTGCGGCGACGGTGACGACGGAGGTTGTGACCGGAAATTCATTGTTCCGGAAGATGGAGTTAGAGGGGATCGCTGAAGCGGCGGGGGTTTGCTTAGGAGCCGTGACTTGTGCCGCCATTTTTGCCTATTTTTCCAGCGCCCGTAGCAGAGTGGGGCGGATCTTCACGCTGGGCTGCAACACCCTCATCGATTCGCTCATCGATCAGATCGTCGACGGTCTCTTCTACGACACCGATCACAATGATTGGACTGACGAAATCTGAAAACTTCCTTCAACAATCAATCAATTCAACGAAATATATATACCGCGCTAGCTAGCTAGCTACTAGTATAGGATATTTGGACTAATATAAATTAAAGCTAGCGTATATAGTAGTATGTATAATTTACCGGCCACTCTCCGATCCGGTGATAGCTGCGCTGCGGTGTTCCCTCATCACCCAAAATCTCTTTTGATGGATGGATAATGGCGGCAGGTTTCCTTCTTCACCCAAAGCCACCGTAAGTTAAAGCTGTATGTTTGGCGTAAAATTTTGCAATTAATTATAGAAATAGAAGCTTAAAGTACTCTTGCATGCTTCAATTTGCTTGTAAATATAATCATACTGTACTGCAAATACTTTCCAAGCAAGTATTAATGGAAAATTAATTATTTAATTGAGATGCTGATGAGAACTGAATATTGTATTGATTCAATTGAACAATTACAATGATGAGGAATAGGAGATATATATACTAGGGGAGTCTTAGGTAGAGTAGGATAGCTAGTCCTAACGTGACTCAAACTTAGAGAGTCCTAATAATGCTTTACACCAATGACCTTGTGAATAAGGTCATGGGTTCAAGCCAGCTCGGGGGCAGTATTGATTATTTATGCTTCAGAACAATTCAAATGTGCTGTGGAATTAAACTAATAAACAGAGCTCATGCAATGACGTATAATGTAAAATGATACTTTAGTGTTGGTATAATGAAACTAAAACAAAGAACTTATACAATGAAACTAAAAAAATAGAGTTCATGTAATAATGTATATTGCCAAATATAATAAAACTGTAGTAGAATTAAAAGTGTTTTTCAGGACCCCGGGTGCCACTAGACCACAAGATCTTTGACACTGAAGTGTAATTAAAATAATACAACTTCGTGCCAAGGACCTTGTGGTCTAGTGGCATCAAACCCTTCCCTTTATACGGGAGGTGATGGGTTCGAGCCTTAGTGGAGTCAATACTCTTGACCTTCAATAGGTTGAGAAAGTAGTTATGAACAGATACTATATNCAGGGGCTGGAACACTGCCATAGCTATCACCGGTAGCGAACTCATGCGAGCCAAGGAGATCGGCGAGTTCGGGAAGACGCACCGGCTGACCTCGAACATTCAAAGAGGCTACGATAGAGTGATATTCTGGACGTAAACCTCTGAAAATATACATATTTTGATCCTCCAAAGGAACCGCACGGCTAGCAAGAGCTAGATCTTCCACCATAACTTGCGCACGAGCAATGTAGTCGACGACGGAGGCATCACCTTGGCGTATTGTTTGCAGCTGTCCAAGAATATGCATAATCCGAGCTTGACTGGAAGAAGCGAGAGCCTGCTCAAGCGCCAACCAGAGATCACGCGACGTAGTGCAACCAATTGCGAGGTACATAACTTCCGACGAAAGTGAAGCGATTAACATGCTAAGGACCGCCTGATCTTGGCGCACCCATGGAGCATGCAGCGGGTTGGGTAGAGCAGCAGCAGCAGAGGAGCCTTCAGAAACGGGAAGAAAACGATTAGGGCAAGAGTTCGTGCCATCAACGAAACCCATGAGGTCGTGCCCACGAAGAAACGGAATAACCTGCGTCCTCCAAAACAAGAAATTCTTGTTCGTTAGCTTAATGCTAACATAGTGATGCGCAGCAGACAGAGAAGCGGCTGCTGAAGAAACCGCAGAAGAAATAGCTGCATCAGAAACGGTCCGTTCGGAAGAATTAACAGAGCCGTCATCCATTGGAAAATAAACCTAGGCTAGCTGATACCAGATGAGAACTGAATATTGTATTGATTCAATTGAACAATTACAATGATGAGGAATATGAGATATATATACTAGGGGAGTCTTAGGTAGAGTAGGATAGCTAGTCCTAACGTGACTCAAACTTAGAGAGTCCTAATAATGCTTTACACCAATGACCTTGTGAATAAGGTCATGGGTTCAAGCCAGCTCGGGGGCAGTATTGATTATTTATGCTTCAGAACAATTCAAATGTGCTGTGGAATTAAACTAATAAACAGAGCTCATGCAATGACGTATAATGTAAAATGATACTTTAGTGTTGGTATAATGAAACTAAAACAAAGAACTTATACAATGAAACTAAAAAAATAGAGTTCATGTAATAATGTATATTGCCAAATATAATAAAACTGTAGTAGAATTAAAAGTGTTTTTCAGGACCCCGGGTGCCACTAGACCACAAGATCTTTGACACTGAAGTGTAATTAAAATAATACAACTTCGTGCCAAGGACCTTGTGGTCTAGTGGCATCAAACCCTTCCCTTTATACGGGAGGTGATGGGTTCGAGCCTTAGTGGAGTCAATACTCTTGACCTTCAATAGGTTGAGAAAGTAGTTATGAACAGATACTATATTCTAATAGAGTTAGTAGTATTCAAAAAAAATAATAATAATAACAATACAACTTCGCCGTACATTTTTATGGAGGAAATTAATGGAAAGAAAGGTAAAGCATAAAAAGAGTGTTTGAAAGCTCTAATATTTTTAGTGTTGGCCCACAAAGAGCCCATATGGGCCCAATAGAGAGCAGTACATGGAGAAAAGGGGCCAGACAATAAACAAGAGCAAATTATATTGATTATTGTGGACCAGGACCCAAGTACATAAAAATAATGTTGTAGCTACATAAAAATGACACAAGCATTGAAGCATTAGTAAATCATGTGCTTACAGTGATAAATTTATGTTTAACCAAATACATTTACGCTTTTTAAGTTGCTAAATTTTTGCTTATGGCAACAAATACATGTTATTATATTCACCACCTTACTACAAGTGTAGCAATAGCTTGGTAGACAGAAGTTTATGGTAGTACTATACATACGTAGATGAAGAATTGATCACATGCATGCATTATAACAAAGAAAGAAGATGCCAATTGAAAACTTTGTTGAGTTGATAGGGCATCCCAAAAATAAAGTAATAGTAAAAGGAGTATCTTGATTTAATTTCTTTCCATAGAAGCATTTAATTTATCTGGTTTACATAAAGGTATTATAATAATCGTTAATCGTTATAGATTTTTGCTCTGAAAGAGGTGATCGAGTGAGTGGAGCATGACTTTTGTATCTAAAGGTCATAAGTCTGATTATTTTCGTCAATGCCCTCTTAGTTGTGCCTGTAGGTCGTCTAGTGCGATTTACTTCTCCTCTATATATAGTTTGTGGACTATTAAACAAAAGTAGAGTTTACCCAATATACACTCTCTAACATTACACTGCACTGACTATTACATAAAAGCATAATTTATCTCGTGTAAGCCCTCTTACACTACACCTGAAATTTGTAGGTCCTTCCATGAGCATTTTGCATTGAAATGTTTCGCCACTAGCCAAGCAATTGTCCAAATCATATTTTGGAATATAATATCGATGATATCTGAACATGTTGCACTTAACATTGATCATATAATTTAATTTGTTACCTAGGTTGGGCACAAATTATGATTCTTAATTATGACATGGAATCGGCCTGGACACCAAGCAAAAGTCAGCTAATTGGAACATTAAAAATTATTTATAATAATTTAATTTAATGACGAGACAAGAATACAAAGACATGACCTAAGGGAAATAAAATCTGAACAAGTTTACTTATGAAGATACACCCATGGAATAACTCAACATGTTACCTGCTGGACTTATCATGCAGTATATATAGCATCAAAGCATTATTATATGATGATATATGCATGGAAGGACCAAAGAAGCTTTAGTGCAGACAAGCTTCTATATATTTGATGGGGCAGTCCCATATTCTTGATCCCCCTTCTTATTCTCTAATTGACATAAAGCCTCATGAAAACTCACTTTCATCATAGAATTTCAACATGTATGTATAGTACAGTATAGAATATAATGTTACCATTCATCAAAAAAAATCCTTAAATATGATATATGGATCCAAGGTTTTATATTATATTATATTTCTCAAGTATGTGATCGAGATCGATTTGGTTGGCTCATGAGTAATGTATTTCTTTAATATAAAGTGTGCAATACTCTTTAATTTACAGAAAAGTTTGCAGTCGTTACTTGAAGATGCGCTCTAGATGAAGCTCACCTGACTCATGAGTAATGTATTTCTTTAATATAAAGTGTGCAATACTCTTTAATATTGAATTTCTTTACTGTTAATGGGTTTATTTAACATCTAAATAAAGAAAGTAAGTACCTCAAATCAAGGAGATTAATTACAAAGTGATCTTCTAAAATATAAAGAAAAAAATCTTCTAAAACCTGACCAAGATCTTCCAATTGTACTTTCTATAAGTGAAACAACTTGCATTGTTCTCCAAATTTTGAATCATAATGAACCTAAGTCACTTAGAGCAATACCAGATACTAGACCACCCCAACCCATCAATATTGTTTATGGCCATTCCTTAAAAAAAAAAAAAATATGTAGCTGGCAGTGGGACACGTCGTCAAGTATAAACTTGGTTCAACTATATATGTGATTGTACCAACAAGGTATAGTGTAATTCCTAATCATCAAATCAAAAATCTAAGGTAAATCCGAGTCCCCCCACTCATTCCTCCTTGGCCCCATATATCATTATTCTTTATCAAAGTTCTTATTCCCTGCAAACAAATTCCACCACTCCATCACACTTGAAAATTAACTATCATTATTCCACCTCCAGAAATTGATTGTAATTACAAATGAATTTTCTAATCACTTTTAATGTTTTAAAAAAATACCCTTCAATAATACCAGTAACTGATATATGCTATTTTGTACAATTATTCACCCCTTATTCTAGTTGTTTTGAAGGTTATTTTCTGTATCCTAGTGAAATTGGGAATTGTTTGTGTGTTATATTGTCCAAGTGTTGAATTATCTACAAGGAACTACAAATGAGGAATTTTGGAGCATTTTGGACAAGTTCTGGAAGAAAAGGGAATTACAAGCAAGAAAGGAAACAAGAATACAAATGGGAAAAGGATTAGAAGTTGCCTAATGGGCCAAGGCCCATCTATCTCCTATATATTCTACCTATTCTCTACAGTTGGTGAGGTTCCACTTACAAAGTTCTGAACCCTAGCTTTTAGTTTATATTTCCCCAGCATAGTTTAGACTAGTTTTACATTAGATTATTTTATTTCAAGCTTGGAATCTTGGATTGAAGTTGAATTTGTTATTTATCAGTTAAGTTTCTCTTCCCTTTATATTTCTTGCAATGTTTATCTTTAATTCTTGCTTTGTTGTGTTTACTCCCATCATGAGGGAGTAATTCGCTTATGGGTTTGGATTAGGGGTTCATTGTTAATCTTGATGTTCGGTTTATGATTAATTGCATAAAGGGATTGANACAGAGTTCTGAACCCTAGCTTTTAGTTTATATTTCCCCAGCATAGTTTAGACTAGTTTTACATTAGATTATTTTATTTCAAGCTTGGAATCTTGGATTGAAGTTGAATTTGTTATTTATCAGTTAAGTTTCTCTTCCCTTTATATTTCTTGCAATGTTTATCTTTAATTCTTGCTTTGTTGTGTTTACTCCCATCATGAGGGAGTAATTCGCTTATGGGTTTGGATTAGGGGTTCATTGTTAATCTTGATGTTCGGTTTATGATTAATTGCATAAAGGGATTGAATCTTTTGCCTAGGGTTTATGTTGATTTGGGGATTTCTTTCTACTTGTTATTGATTGATGGCCACAATTAATTGCTAGTCTAAGAGAGGGATTCATTACAACGGAAGTTGGATGGAGACCTCGAACCTTACCAATTCCAACCTAATTTTCCTGCTATGAAAGTAGATGTAATTTTGGGGGCTTACAATGCTTAAAAGCTTAAGGTTATGATTGATGCATCATGACAGTGGGGCAATTGTAGCCTAATTCTATTTATTGATTACGAAAGTAGCTTAGTAAAATTCTTTTGTGCATTGCCCATATATCTCTTGGTTAATATTCTTTCCCTAATCCTGAGTTTGTTAGAACATCAAGGTTACAATCCCCCTAATCTGGCCCATACATTTATCATACAGTTTCCCTAATCCTGAGTTTGTTAGAACATCAAGGTTACAATCCCCCTAATCTGGCCCATACATTTATCATACAGTTTACACCTTAATCAATTGCTTTCTTTTATTCCACATCATTCAGTCTTTGTTACTTGGATTCTATAAATTCATATACTCTAGTGCCTGGTAATTCACACAGTTTCGTGCCATAACACCAATCCTCAGCGGAACGACATTACACACTTTCTTACACTCATCATTTGTGCTCATCAGTAACCAAGCAAGATAGTCAAAAAAATAAATAAATAAAAAATGAAAGGCTCAATCTATAGCAACGATCTGTACACAACTCCTCGAATAATGAGTGTGTTTCTTCGTCACTCAAAAAAATAATAGCCATCATCATGTCTCAACCCATAATCCATGTATCCTCGATCTCCAGAGTGCGTTACACTATAATTTAGATGATGGTAGCTAGAATGAAAATCATGGCAAACATTGATGCCCCCACTGCATCCTTATTCTTGCATAGTGTATATAATCATACTTCACCTGGGAAAACAATATAAAAAGAATGATTACCATGGGCAGAAATTGTCAAGCGCACATGATTTTGGTATCATCATATTCCTTTGCTAATCCAATGTCCATATCACTTGATTCCATTATGAGTTATAAAATTAAAATTATTAATTATTAATTATTAGAATTGAAGTTATGCTATAAGTAAAAATGTGAAGTAGTTTACAAAATATCTAATAGAGTAATTGGAGTGGATGAGTGGTGATGATCCAGTGAAGGATAGAGTTCGAGGTGGCCGAATGACCTCGACTTATGAGTGAGGTCACCATGGTTCGAGTGCACATGGTAGGAAGAGCTCAACATATGAGGGCTTAGATAGGATGATGAACTCAATCAATGAATTAATTCCATGGCATTATTAATTAGGTAAAGTTGTGGAGGCTACATAATCATCTTAGTGCCAAAAGACTTGAGTTGGATGACTTTAGCCCAACAAAGTCATCTTGCCATCTTGAATTGGCTACAACACAAGTCAGTTGAACTCAACTACCTAGTGGCTACGGGTTTTACAATGGCTCCCGAAAGATATATGGTGTCAACAGAGATTAGAGCACTCGATCTAGTCAGGTATTGTGAATTTGCGCACAAATTTAGGACTTTGTAAATACTTTTAATCATTGTTGTCTCAAAGGGACATTTTATTCTACGTACACAATCATTGTACTTACAACAAGCATTAATAGAAAAAGATTTTTAAAAAAAAAACATGCATTTTTTCTTGCAAACTAAATACATTGTAATTTGATAGCATCACTATTACTTTTTATAAGGAATGCCCAAAATGAAAATTTTATTTGCATAAATTAATTAAATAACGTTGTACACAACTAGTCACATCATGAAACATTGGAATTACATACTAAGCCAACTTCCCCTAATTAACTAGTTATGTATCACCAAATATTGTTTGGTGGAAAATTTATCTATCTAAGTATGCTTATAAACAAATCAAAATAATATTTATTTCAGTTGAATATATAGTGCTTAGCTCATTCATGCACCAAATTAAAATCAACTAATTAACCCCAATACCCCACCTCCCTCTTTATCCCCTCTCTATAAATATACTACAGCCCCCTTTACCCTCTCAATCATATATCTCTCCTCCTCCTCTTCCGCCACCACCTCTCCTCCTCCCTCTGCCACCCTAATTTCCTAAACAATATAATATCTTTTATATACATATAAAGCTATTAGCAGCTCTGGATCATCACTTAAATTAGAAGCAAGCCAAAAATGAGTAAAGTTGGGGGTTTCACGGCGGCCGCCCCGGCATCACCGACGGCGCCACGGTCGCCGTGGCACTCGCCGGTGCCGTATCTTTTCGGAGGCTTGGCTGCCATGTTGGGTCTCATTGCTTTTGCGCTTCTTATCCTTGCCTGCTCCTACTGGCGCCTCTCCGGCTACCTGGAAAACAACGGCAACGACGACGACCGGGACCTCGAGGCCGGCGGTGACGACGGCAATGGCGACAACCCCGCGAAGGCGGCGGCGGCGCCGGTGTTGGAAGAAAAGGTTTTGGTGATCATGGCTGGGCAGGAGAAGCCTACTTTTCTGGCTACGCCTGTGCCCAGTAGAGCATCCTCGTTCGGGAGTAATAGCAGCTGTTGTTGTAGTACGCAAAGCACTGAAAGTAGTACCACTGAAAAATCTGAACACGAAGAGAATCTAGAGAAACATCATCTGGAAATGGGGAATATGGTGGGCCACTAGACAGCATATTAGCCTATTAGGTCTTCTTAATTTAATAGGACGATTCAGTCAAGTTGATCGAGCTGTTTAGTTAAGTTCATCAACTAGTTAATTTTTAACTACAAAATTTTAAATTTAACTTTTCGTGAGAGTGTCTATTAATCTTCTTGATTTAAACGGATCAGTTATGGATCTATAAACATTCAGATAGTGATTATGGGATAAAACACTACGATACCCTTTGACATATAGTACATACATGTTTTAGTGTCTTAACTATATGGTTGTTGATGTTTTCTTTGTAACTTTAATTCTAGGAAGTGATGATTTTGAAAATGGTTTGACTTTGACCCAAAAAAAAAAAAAAAGAAAAAAGAGTGGGATTTGATGATGAGTTAACCAATTGTGGGGGGTGTTTGCAAGTAGGACCATATATTATATGTTTCTTCAATTGTTTTTTTATTTTTCTATCTTCTGAATGATTTAATTCCGGAAGTGCATGTATATATGTTTTGGAGAATGAGAATGTATGCGAATGTTTTCTTATCTTGACTTATATTGTACATTGTTTTAGTTTTTTAAGAAAATTATATATCTTTCATTTGGGAGAAATTCTATAATTCCTTGGGCATTTTAGATGAAGCTCACATTGCGATTCTAATTGATAAAGAATTATAAATAAGTAAATTAACTTAAGTTGTCCATAGTTGATCAGTAAATGAGAAGCTAGACTAATTTGTAGTGGTTTGCATGCATGATGTTCCATTTAAAATATACCAATATTTGTATAATTGTTTAATAATATTTATTCGATCTATAAATGATAAAACCATTTGACAATTTGAATACTTGTGATACATCACAAGAGAAAAGACAACATGCATAAAGTTGAGTTGATCTTATATTCTCAAAACATCTACTCTAATATCATTCATATTTAGCAAGTGGGGAGTCTAGAATTATTGTCCCCTGGCCTTGTCCAGTGTTTTCTTTATTAATAACTAGACATTTCATATTGAATTGGTACTTTTTTTTAATGACCAAAAAAATCACAATTATTACTTAAGAGTGTGTATTGAGTAAATATCACTTCTGTATAATAATAATGTACAAACACGACTCTGTATAAATTATTTATCTTCAGGATGAACTTTTTGTGTCACCTCTATTGTTAAACTCACATTTGTCATGACTCCTAGGAGATTATTAAAGAAACAAAAATGAGTGCAAGATAAATACTTGTAAAACTTAGCGTAATGGCCTACTAATAATACTAAAGGGTGTGCATAACCATATAGGAGAGATGAAGACCATTTGTGATAAATTCAACTAAGAAGGTGTTGACAAGAATCATACTTTACCCACTCAATTAAGCACTCTACCACTGCAAACAAAACAAAGTTTATGAACTTAATTTCATTAACATTTTAATCAATCATAATTGTTGGATGCAAGCAATAATGACAACAGTGATTATGTTGAATAAATAATGATTTAACTTTAACAATTATATAATACGATTAACCCCCAAACTTAAGAGTTTCTCATTGCTCATGTTCTATTGACTAGTAGAATGAGATAAATCGTAAGATGTACCTCAACTGACCTATAATAATTATACACGTGCTAGTGCATCTTGTGCCATACTGCTAGTAAAACAAGATTTATGGACTTATTTTGAATTGATAAACTAGTTAAATTGTGGCTAAGTGTGAAACCTCAATTATACGCAAAGAGTAATAAGTGAAACAAACAAAGAATCAAAAGTTGATTAATGAGTGTAAAGTTTGAAACTCTATAATTATATAGATATGATGCTTTATTAAGGTAAGTGGTACACAGCAGCAAGCATTGTCTTGTTGAGTGGGTGCATTCTCTCTCTGCTTCATGACTCATCTCCCAAACTGGGGATTTGAGGGACCATTTTGGAATATTTTTTTTCTTTGTTGTTACTAAAATTGACCTCTCACAATAATGTAAACATGAGCCAGCTATACAGATCCAATCATACAATACAATGCATTAAAGAATATATCTACCTTGTTTCTCCTTTGTTTCTTTAACGTTATTTAGTATAGCCGGATAGATTCTATTCTTTACTATTTATTAATTTAAACAAATCCTTAACTATTAAAATGGTATAGAAAAATTCACCGAATCTTTAATTAGGGCTTCATCATTTTAGTATATTTTTATAAATAAGTATACAATTACTTTTTAATTTTTCATTTATATTCGGAACAATCACGTAATTATTAGAAATTATAAAAATTAAGTAATGAACTTTAAGGTACAATGTAACTATTATATATATATATATAATTTAGGTTTTGCGACGTTCAGCTATATTTTAGACCCAATGAATCAATTCTTAAGTTTATGAGGAAGCAAATTGAGTAAATATAACTATAAAAGTTAACATCAAATTTTACATGTAATTCTGCTCATAAGAACAATGTGACTATTTTGTTGACCTTTCAATAGTGGTTGTCTTGTACGATAGCATCAGAGCTATATATATATATATATATATATATATATATATATATATATATGTATGTATGTATGTATGTATATGAATGATACCCTGATTGCTTGTCAATACGATTCTGCAATCCACTTGGATTCCTACCTGTTGCCATCATCATCATCACCAATGATTCAATTCTCACCACCACACAATTTAATTTGTTTTACTTTCAATTATCAAGATAGATAAATCGCACTAGGAAAATTTTCTACAATAAATTTAACTGAGATTGTGTTATCAAAAATTAAGTTCATAACTTTTAAGTACGAGAGTCATATTCCATCCACTAGATCATCCTTTTGGGCATGTAAGATTGTTTTTGTATGTTGCTCTGATTATATATACCTTATTGATTGATGTTGTGTTAATCTTAAATATAATCATGGTGGTATATATCCATTCATGCAGCTGCTTGATGCAGGCATTTCACTATTTCAGATATGGGAATATATATCCTTAGTTTTTAAAAGATTGTATATCTCTCTCATACTAGATATGTTAAATTAGTATTTACTTTTTTTTTTAATTATTAATTTAATCTCATTTCATCCCAAAATGTCTAGGAATATTTTAGAAAAATTGTACTTTTAGTTCATGCATTATTGGATAATATTACTTTGATGTATGATAATGATCTATTATTTCTAACCACTCAATCGTGAAGTTGAAGTGTGATTTGAGAGAAAGAAGTGAAATCGCAAAATAAATAAATAAATCTATTACTAGTTCTAGTCAACTAAAATTTATTAAAAATAACAATAAATTTTAACATAATCTTTAAACGAAATACCGAAAAATACTACTGACAACTCAAAAATTAGAAGTGGTAACCCAAGCTGAGCTTGCGTGGGTGAAAAATAACCCTCTCGTTCAAACATGTTGCACAAGATCTTCACAAGTACATCCTTAGATAGTGACTGCAGATTTCCCTCGTATACTTTTTGTTGGGGGTTGGTCCTTGTGTTATTGCATATTAAGGAGAACGTAGTCATAGCAAGACTCACATTTTCATACAAAGTATGATTCAAGCTTAGGGATGATCCTACAATTCAAAAAGGTTGTTTTATAAAGAGCTCCACATTGAAGTGATATGCAAAGTACAGTATTGCCTCTCAACTCTTGGGTGCATACTGAGTAACAAACAAATTAGTACTACTCTGTCATGGATTCCATGGGCACACTTCTTGTCAATCTTTATTCAAATATGCAATCTTCTTTAGGTCTTTGAATTCAAGAAATCTGCATTAGCAATTGGATTCAACTCATTGACTTGGTGGAAAGAAATGCAACAACAACAAAAAAAAAAAAAAAAAAAAAAAGAGTAAATATTTGGTCTACATTACACTCATGATAATTTTGAAAAGTCAATATAAGCTTCATCACAGATTAATCATTCATTATCCATAGATCAGAAATTTCAGAACCAGAACTGAACTTTTAAAATTTCATCAATACTAACATTTACAAATTCAATGTTTGAAACTCATATCTGCTATTCTACTATATCCGTGGAGTATATGAGAGAGTTTTACAACAGACGATTTAGAGAAGAACAGAACAAAAAACTTTCAGGAAAGGTAATGCTCATAGCATCACAACAAAAATGGGTATGCTGTCAACTGTTGCATTTGAGGAACTGTCACTGTTGCCACAACAACACTGGACTGTAATTTCATCAACTGCTAAGCTTCGCGGGTTTTCAGTGCAGACTCAACAAGCTTAACTTTTTTGGTATTTTCGCTGTTGGTTAGTGAGAGCTTTTCAAGCGAGGCTTTCAGCTGGGACATTTGATTATCTACAACGTGACTTTTCCTCCTGGCTGATATTTGTCTCTGCTCATTTAATTGATTCGAGTTTGGTGAATGTGTGTATCTTTTCATCCTCGCATTTAGTGCTTCAATGGAAGAGCGCAAAGCATCTAACTGAACACCAGTAATTTTGTCTGCATTGCCACACGTTCAAGTGTTATATCAGATAGGGGGGTTTAAGAGAAATACAGGTAATTAAAACTTTGAGCTTATTCCCTTAGGAGAAGAGTGCCTAAGATTCAAACATCTATTTTGATATATATAGGCAATCATAATGACATGAGTTGTAGATGTGATGAGCAAAACTGTTGGAAGGAAGCATAGTAAACAATAATTATCCAGAAACCATAGCAAAGATAATCAGTAAATAAATTTAGTTACCAAGTTCCGATTTGAACTCTTGCTCTGCTTTTGATAGTGATCTTTTATGTGCTGTTGGCAAAGATCTCAGCTTTTGTAAACGCTCTTCTATGGCACTATGACGCTGAACTGCACACTTAAACCGGTCCTCTAATTTTTCCTGCTTCTTTTCAACATTTACAAGCTTCTGCTGTGCTTTTTGAAGTCGAGAATGCTGTTCATCAATGATTCTCTTCAAATGAGGGGCATGGTGCTGGAGTTCAAAGTACACCTAGAACAAAGGGGAAAATGTTATATGCATAATCTCATTAGAGGAAGGCAAAACTGAAGGAAGTTCTCATCTCAAAAATTACAAAAAATAAAACAAAATTGAGCAGCCATCTAGGATCATCAGAATATTTCATTCGGAGAATCATCTTATACAAAATGTAGCTTTACTGACAAAACGCTTCCCTACCATTGGAGACACCTCAACTATTAAGTACTGCAAGCACCATTTAGGTTAAAAACTAAGGTGCAGCAAGCAATGCTCTACCAATACTAGCCAAAATCTCTTTTAATTGCTTTAGTTGATAGAGAAAATAAGTGATGAACAAGACTTATAGAGCGGGAAGAAAACATATTAGAAAATTTTGGAAGTGGATTATGAGTCTGACTGTCCAGTGCATATATCATGACTATCAAGATAATTCAGATGCATCATATCATAGGTCCAGCAATTATACATGACACCACAAATAGCAAGTTCTTTAGTCCTCAGAGACAAGAAAATATAGTCCTAGTAAGATTGACATCCTCTGGAGTCAGGAGTATAAATCAGTAACTGTGTAAGGGTGGAACAGTCTGTTCTCATAGACTAAAAAATACAGTTCTAGTAAGATTGACATCCTCAAGAGTATAGCATCAGTAACTGTGTAAGGGTGGAAGAGTTTACCTTGTGTGCATATTCCACATAATTTTCATGGAAAAGCTTAAAGTACTGATGCAGTGTTGCCCGACCTTCAATTGAATCTGATGTAACAGAGCGTAGAGTTGGTGAAGAAGGAGGCAAGAGAACTACCTTAGGGCCAGTAAGGAGTTCTTTACTTATAATAGTTTGCTTATTTGCTTCTTTTGACACTTCTGAACTGGTGGGTTTCCCCACCTCATTAACAACACGACGTGGCATTATGTTCCATGTTTCCATATCCAAAACAATGCACTGAAAATTGCATGTAAGGCCCACAACCCAAGAATCGCCAAACGAATCTGACAGAGCCAAGAAACCACATAATGGGGAAGGAAGTGATGACTCTTCCTGGCAAGTAGTAAGAACCGGATGAACAGAAGGGCTTCTGACCGACTCGTCCTTGTCACTATTCTGATTTGTGAAGGGAAGAAAATGCAACACAACTGAATCTACCCCTCCAACATGAAGGCAATATATTCTTTCTGACATAAGAGGGTCAGCACACATTGAGATAAGATAACCACTTTTTCTAGGCAGAGATAAATCCACTATAGCCAACCTCAAGAGAGGGGGTGGATGCCCCAACCAAAGGGTATCATCAGGTGGTAAATCGAGCTTCAAGATAGAGTGATCACTAGTAACAGATTCAGAAATCATGGCAAGACCAACTATACGATCATTGGAATCAACACGAAGACGAGCTGGGCTGCCAACTTTCCATACTGGTTGTATTTCATCAGCTAAAGCATCTATTTGCAGTTGCCCACCACTCCAAGCAGTTACAAGAATTGAATCCTTGCTAACTAAATTATAAAGAAAACTAACAGCACGCCCTTCGCATATAGCAGGCTGAACTTGAGGATCTTCTACGCCATGAGATATTTTGCGTAGAGGCCCCTGTCAAAGTGAAAAGGTTATTAAAATTAAAAATTAAAAAATTAAAAAAACTATTTAACAAATTCCTTTAATTGGAATGCATGTATAATCATATGAAACAGTACAAGGTTTTATAAGTTAAAAGTATGCATTTTCCCAAACATCTGCAGGCTTCTCCTTACATTGCCAACACAAGGAATGCAGTTTTTAGATAGACTATAAATAAATAGCAGGATACATCAGAGACCATTACTTATCTTTCCATTTTACTTTTCAATCAAAATGAGTCATATTGAGAAACCATTCTTCTTTCAGGCAAGTATGAATTTAATTATCATGGAATATCTAAATACTAAAAGGAGCAATGAAGCTGGCAAGGCAGTGGAACCCATTATTTCTTTGCAGTCAAGTCCCTTGAAGTCATAGATGCACTCATGGATGGAGTAAGCTTGTTTTGATCCACATGTACCAAAACTATTTTTGATTCTCAAACATAATAGTATGTAACAGATTTAGTTTCAAGAAGAATGACACTGGAATTACTAAGGAAAGAATCTCAATAAACTACTTTCAGATTATCATTAAAATAAAATAAAATAAAAATAAAAAAAAGTCAAATCATTGATTGAAGCATTATAATCAGATTAAAATAAAAATTAAAATAAAACAAGAGATAAAGAATAATCAAATACCTGCAGTGCAACAGAAGCATCAAATAAAGCATAAGGTTGAGCTCGAAGTGCAAACGCATTTCCACCTTGTACATCTTGGTGACTTAGTTCAGGAAATGTTGCTCCTAACCAAGAAATGGCCAAATTAGAATTTTTAACTGCTCTTGAATTTGAAGACTTCAGCCCAAATGCATTAGCATCATTGTATAATTCCAATATGGATTCCCATTTGTATACACTGTTACAAAATAAAGCACTTTTTCAGTTGAATATCTGAAAAGAACAACACAAAATATGCTATTTCACGTGACTCACAAGTAAACCAAACACTATATTGTATGACTAAATCCATAGCTGCAGATCAACCAAAAAGGAGACTGCCAACAAAAAGTTTAAACAAAAGAGCAGGAGAAGAAAAAGAGATGGAAAGCATATTAGTAGAATGAATAGTCACTAATATTTCTAGTGATACTAGAATTACATAGGGTATCTAGACTTCCTGAGTTAGTGTTTGCGGAGTGAAAAATAATCCATGGCGCTAGGTGTTCATATGCATTAGAATAGTCAATTCAACAGAAGTAATAAATGCTGAATTACCTTCCAAAAGGAACGACTGGGCATAGAACATAAACAGATCCATCACTAAATAACACAAAAACCTGTAGTAAAGAATAATGATGAGTCAAATTATATACTATAAGAATACCTGACACCAGAAAAAAAGAAGAATCTAAACTAATTTTTAACTAGTTCAAGAAACTTTAATTGCCAGAGACTACACGCTTAAGACTAGGAATGAACTTTCCATGCATTACAGAAGATTGGAAATCAAGCTTTCAGGATGTTAGAGGATGCATGACTTGTTTCAACCATTAATAAACAGGAAAGCATGTAAGCAGTTGTATTCACATATCAACTGTGATAATATCTGAATATCATCCTTTTTGTTTTGTGTGTTTTATCATTTAGTGACATTACTATAACCAAAAATAAATAAATAAAGTGACATCTATGAATCCCGCAGCTCTGCAGCTATTTGATAAATCCCTCAACTTAGAGCAATACTGAAGCACAACCATCAAGTACAATATAAGGCAAAAGATGATACAGGTGCCAAATAAACTTACACTAAATTTGTCCCACAAGTGATCACCTCCAAAAGAAAAATCAACTGGACATATTGATGCAGCATCACATGAACTACCATGTTCTATTGGTTGCAAATAATACTCTTGCTCTGGTTGTGCAAGTGCCGAAGACAAGTCAAAAATTCTGAAGAAAGTAGGCAGCATCCATCAATATTTTGATAAATGGAATATGGAATAAATGGCAAACAAAGTTTCCATCAGCATAATACATGCTATTTGACATGTTCAAGTAAAGCTATTGAAGAGAGATGGTGGGGGAGCACCTAGCAGAATGTTTTCAAGTCTCAAAAAGATTCAATTTAGTTTTGAATTTCTTCATCTAACATTAGTGCAGGCTGTGCAGCCCTAGATGCTCTAACATGTAGTTTCAATTTATAAAAGCAGAATACTCAAAAGAAGAAAGGCTTCACGGAGTTGCAATGTTCCAATGAGCTTAATGAATAGAATTCAGACAAGAAGAATCTAAAGAACATTGAATGCATAGAATATACCATGGGGAAAAAAACAAGATGAGGCATGATACTTTTTTAAATTACTTTTAAATGGAGAAGATAAACCTTCTTGTACAAACATACTGATGAATCAGACAAGAGAAGCCTATTATAGATATGCAGAAGAAAGATCAAACACTGAACTCCATTTAAGTTTTGGTGATTCATTATTGTATTGAAGGAACATCATCAAGAACTACTGAGTTTTAAGTCTATGTACAGCATGTCTAATCCTATTGATGCAACAATAGTAATTCACTAATTTGTCACGAAAGAGATACCTAAAAACTGAATCCGAAGAGAGAATTCCCAAATGGGTGTCACTGCAAGGGTGCCAAGATATCTGTAATGTGCGTATGGCATTCTTTCCATTGAAGTAAATTTCTGAGCCAGCTGAAACAGTCCTGTGAGAAATAAATTACAAAACAAGGCATTCAGCATCTCCAGGCTCTGTAACTAATAAGTAGAACCTGCAAAAGTTTTTACATAAGAGGGATATCTTTGCTGTATCTTTATGTTTAGATTCAAGTGCATGAAGTGAATAAATCCATCTCTTCCATTTGTAATCCAGTGTGAGATATTCATATCAAGAATTGTCACAGACTAGCTACCAGTTATAAAGAATTAAAGATGCAAATTATTTACTTTTCATCCTTGTGATTTTCATAAAATATGATGTCTCAGTTCACCAAATGAAAGTTTCCCTGCCTTATACAATTTTTGTAAATCTTAAAATGGAGAGACATCTCCCCATGTTTTACCTCAACAAATATGTGAAAAGTTAAATACATGCACTTCACAAAAAGTAAAAATGTCACAAAATTTCATAGAAAACTGGTAGAATCAGACAATGCATTAGCTGTAAAAATACACCTAATTTTGAAGAGAGCATATACATATAAAGTATGTAATGAGATGTATACGGTATACCGGCAAATTATTGTATTTTCTTTTGTTGAAGTCCGCCCATATAGATACATAATGCACAGACCCTCCATGCCAACTAAGAATATTGCTGACCCATTTCTATTAATGGAAATCCTGTCAACCTCAAAATTTAGCTGTACATCAGCTTGCAACACCTACAAGGAGAAAAAAAATAAAAAGACAGAATCATCAACTACAAATTTGAAGATAATCAAGATATTATATCTAATATCATAGTCTGATATTAGACACATGCATATGTTGAGTGTGAAAGGAAGACCTTAGAGGGACAAGAAGCAAGAACAGAGCTTGAGTCTGGTTCACCCAACCGAACAGAAATCCTGTGCAGGCACTGTCTGGAAGAGTCCCAATAGTACAGCCGGGATGCTCCATCCCAAGCCAGAAGATTTTTTTGCATTTTAGTGCTGGACGTTTGGGTGGCAACACCATCCGCAGTGAAGACAGGGTGGTTTTGCAGCGGAATCCATTCCAGCTCTTCTTTTGGGGTGGAAGTTGAGGGCGGAGTTACAGATTGACGATTGTCAAGGTTGCTGTTGCTGTTGCAGTCTGGTTCCATTAGGTCAAAAGTGAACCTCATTTTGCTAACTCCCTCTTGGACTGTACAGAGTACTATGCTGCCAGGGCTCTGCTTTCTTGGCTTCTTCCTTGTTGTCCAATGTCCACTGCAGGCCTACAACAAGCAATCTGTTAAAGAAAATGAGAGGTCTATTTAATGCAACTCGGAGCAAAAAATAAAAAAGTAAAAATTTCCCTTTCTTTTCCAAAGTTGTCCCGATTATAAGACATGATTTAGGGTGTCCAGAAAAGCAATCATATTGGAGTGGTCAGTGAGATTCAAGCATTTCATACAATTCAATGTTGACATTGTGAGGTTCATCCTCTATCAATAGGCAGAGAGCAGCAGGAGTTGTATGTATCTCATTGAGAAATTTAGAAGCACAAAAAGTGCAACTATTTCAATTTTAAACACCCCAACCCACGCAACATTTAAGCAAAAACGAAAGGTGAGTCTTTTCCATTTGATAATCAAAATTTTACCACTTGATGAGTTGCTGTGCAAGATAAAGGTTGGCACAGGTGCCTCAATTTCCATATACAGCAAATAAAGCCCCTGGCGTTATTAACTATCAGGTTTTCTCACATTTTCCGGGAAATTTGAGAAAACACTAACTAAACTGAACTGCACAGAGAGGGTGGAAGTAGCGATAGAAATCTCGTACCTCTCCCGAAATCACAAAAAGCACATGGGCAAGCAAGAGAAAGATGCAGCCATGAGTTTTCCTTCTTCTTCTTTGTGTGGTTTCAATTCAGAGCTAGGGTTTTCGTTCAATTTTATTTCTTCTTTCCCGAGCTCACTCTGTTGAAACTTGAAATGAAGGAGCGTTTCCTAATTGCTTTGAGCCGCGTTCATGGAACATCTTCAAATGCGGTAACACTTATTTAGGACACGTTTGGTTGGCAGGAAAAGCTTTTCCAAGGAAAATGTTTTCTTCAAAATCATGGAAAGTGTTCTTTTCTTATGTTTGGTTCATTGGAATTTATTTTCCAATGGAAAATGAGTTCCTCATTTTTGAGGAAAACAAATTCTGAGGTGATACATGGTATTTTATTTTCTGTGTCAGTTGGGAATAAAAAGTGAGATTGTATAACTATTTTACCCGTGTGCTTCAAAGGCAGGAATTATGGAAATGGCAAAGGCAAATTAACCTAGAATGCGGGAAACAGGGAATCAAGGATTCAAGGCTGGAAATTGACCTAGCCTTCAAGGGAATCAAGGTTTAAACTCCTTCAAATGTTCAAGCTAGAAATCAATATTCAACCTATTCAAGCTAGAAATCAAGGAGAGGAGCTCTGAGTAGACTGAGTACCTTCTTCGAGAATCTGACGACGGCGGAGCTGGGCAGCAGGCGCGGACGGAGGAGCAGGGAAGCAGGCGCGGGCGGCTGGGTGGAGTGGGGGACGGCGGAACGGCGCTAGAAGTAGTGAAGCACTGAAGCGCTAATCTTCTTTTTTTTTTTTTTTAAGAAACACTTCAAAAAACAAAACACTAAAGCTAATCTCTATCCTCTAATATTTTAATTTATAAATTATTATTACTTATTATTATTATTATTATTATTATTATATTATTATTATTGTATAGGAACATGCATTCTTTATACTCATTATTTCTTACCTCAAATTCAACCAAACAATAAAATTAATATTCCCAATAATTTCTTTTCTGTCAACCAAACAATAGAATTATCTTCCTAATAACTAATTTTCCATGAAGGTCACCAGTGAACGCAGTGTTTTATTATCCTCATTATTTTAACTATTAAATTTTTCAGTCGTGTTTTAGCCGGTCATTTGGCCGGAGTGTACTAAATTAACATTTTAGAAATAGTAGATTGCAATTAACATCACTCCAATAATCATTGAACCAAAATTACAATTTATTCTAACTTTTAGAAGTCACTTTAATTTCGAAACTATTTAAAGAACATGCCTCCAATGTAACGCTTTAGTGGTTGAGCAGTTGTACGTACTCCAATCCACCTTTCGCCCATCCACTCTAAAGATCAACTCTCCCAATTATTATTTGGTGTGGAATGAAAATAGATACTCATTTTAATCAAACTCTCCTAGGAATATTATATTAGATACAAGTAGTATTTTTCTATGTACTATAAAACTTACTTCTAACAAATGGCTTAATCACAAAAAATACAAATAAAAAAATTTATGAAATCAAGAGTTAATCAAATTGACCAAATGAATAAGACATTAATTAATCAATAATAATAATGAACGTGGGACTTTTCTTTCTTTTTTATTTTATTATTAATCGAGATAAAGATAAAAAAAGAAGCAGCAAAGTTGATAAATATATTTGAGTAAGCCTAATCATGCCATTTGCTTTGTGGGCACTCCAAGGAAAGTTTTCGCCGGCGGAGGGCGGCAGTATCGGCCGGCTTCGAAACGGCCAAACTTCTCCCTAGCCAAGCTATCTACGCTTTGGAATAATGAAATATATCAACCTACCTAGCTACTATACATACATATATCCTTCACCAAAGACTGCTCACACTAGCTTTGGTGATCATCATCATCAAACAAACCATATCATATCATGGGATCAGTCAACAGTTGCTGTGGCTCTGAAAAGATCGATGAAGGGTATGCCAATCTCTGTCTCTTCTTCCTAAACTATCTGTCAATTTGCATTCTTGCTTTTCATCGTACCTTAATTTCAGGTCGAAAAATGTTGTGGGTGGTGGAGGTAACACTTCTTGGAGAATATTCACGTACAAGGAGCTTCATTCTGCAACCAATGGGTTTAGTGAGGATAACAAGCTTGGAGAAGGAGGTTTTGGAAGCGTTTATTGGGGTAAAACCTCTGATGGACTCCAGGTATATATTACTATATTAGTCCCAGTTATCCCGCCTAAGTCGCTCACAAACTTAAATTAAGAAGGCCAATAAGTGATTTTTACTGGGAGTCAGGTTTGTAACCTTGTGGTTACCCGGCCTAACCGTCTGAACAATTTGGTTGAGTTGCTCCTATTTTTAGTATTTTTCTTGTAGCGTAGGACATATGTTTTGTGGGTATTGTTTGAACATATATGATTGGGAAAAACAGATAGCTGTGAAGAAGCTGAAGTCCATGAATAATTCAAAGGCAGAGATGGAGTTTGCAGTGGAGGTGGAAGTGTTGGGAAGAGTAAGACACAAGAACCTGTTAGGACTGAGGGGTTATTGTGCTGGAAATGAACAGAGGCTTATAGTCTATGATTATATGCCAAATCTCAGTTTGTTATCACATTTGCATGGCCAATATGCCAGGGAAGTTCAATTGGACTGGAAAAAGAGAATGAGAGTTGCAATTGGATCTGCCCAAGGCTTATTGTAAGATTATATATATTTACTCCCTTCAAACTTTTATTTTACAATCAATGTTTACTTTTTTATATTAATTAACTAATTTAATATTATAAAAAATTATACAAGTAGACAACTTGAATTACTAAGTTTTAGTACATGTCACAAAATAATGTTATAAACAATTAGTTTAGTAATCATAAGGTTTCAAGTTTGCATCCCTATCCTAGTTGTTTACCGATAACATGCATGCTTGGTTTGAATCAATCAAATTTATGCTAATTTACCTCCTTATGTTTCAGGATGGTGTATTTTCCTGTAAATCAAAATTTTAGTATGGAAATACATGTCACAAGATATTAGGTGTCTAGTACTATTGGTGTTTTGTCTGAGTACAAATGAAAGAAGTTTAGAGAAGGGGAAGATGAAATTAGGAGTAAAACCCTTAGCTAGTTCCAATTTTATGTTTTGGATAAGACCTAAAAGTTAAGAATAATTATGAATTATATGGAGTTAGACTAGATACCATTATTCCATCAATATATATATATTATAAAAATTCAAAAATTCTAACCCTTAACTTATTATGAATGGTGTTTTCCTAGGTACTTACATCACGAGGCAACTCCACACATAGTTCATAGAGACGTCAAAGCTAGCAATGTTCTCCTGGATTCCAATTTTGAACCGCTAGTGGCCGACTTTGGCTTTGCAAAGCTCATCCCGGAAGGGGTGAGTCACATGACAACTCGTGTGAAGGGAACATTGGGTTATCTTGCACCTGAATATGCAATGTGGGGCAAAGTCTCAGAAAGTTGTGATGTGTACAGCTTCGGGATACTTCTCCTGGAGATCGTCACGGGCCGGAAACCCATCGAAAAGCTCCCCAACGGCATCAAAAGGACGATAACCGAGTGGGCGGAGCCCATGATCGCCAAAGGAAAGTTCAGTGACCTAGTTGACCCTAAGCTCCGAGGAAACTTTGATGAAACCCAGCTGAAGCAGGCCATCAATGCGGCGGCGCTGTGCGTCCAGACCGAGCCGGAGAGACGGCCGACGATGAAAGAAGTTGTGAGCCTGCTTAAAGGGCACGATCCGATGAATGGGAACAAGGGAGTGCAGCAGAATCTGAGGATTCAGAGTGTTAAGTACGAGGAAGATTTGATGAGACTGGACCAGACCAGCGATGACGATGAAGATGATGACGACGATGAGAGCTCTGCAAAAGTAGATGAGAGCAGTGCGTATGGTGTATTTGGTGCCATGGAAATGCAGAAGATGAACGACCCTTACAAGCGTTATGGAGATAAATAAAAGAACATAATTAATATAATATAATGTACGTGTGATGCATGAATGGGAACAATATTTCTGGTGTGGTTTAGTACGTAAAGTTTGTTGCATGTTTCTAAGGTTTAGTGACACTTTTTGATCCAACAGGTAAAGTTTAAGGTAATTGAACTCTTAACATGTAAGTGAGAGAAAAATATATATATACGCTTTGTGTAATTGTGTATGTATCGTATTATATTGCAATATCTATGCATTATAACAATATGTTACATTTTTTTTGAGAATTGTCTCTACTTTATGATTCTTTCAATGTTTTCTTTTATATTTAAAAAGTATAAAAATAAATATTGGTGTTTAAGTAGATAGAGCATGATTGTTTTACTTAAAATATAAATTACTTTTTCTTTTCCTATTATTTAATGGTAATGATTAAACAATTACTTGGCGTTTGGAGAGTGCATATAATTGCAAAATCCATTCACTTTCTTTTTCCTTATAAAATGAATGGACATAGAAGCTAGCTAGAGTGATGGTGTTAGGTCTTAAAAAGAGTTGGGGCAATGATGAATCTATTTCTTGGGAACCTACTAAGAAACTAAGGGATCTCTATTAACGAATTTTGGGTAAGTAGTTTTTTTAGGTGATAATGTTTATGTGGATGAGAATAGAATTTTGGGTAAGTAGTTTTTTTAGGTGATAATGTTTATGTGGATGAGAAAGGGAAAAGAGAGAAAAGAAAATGGATTTTTGTAGGAGGTGTGATTTTTTGTCTGAAAATATGAGCCTGTGTAGATAAAAGGTTGCACCTTGTTCGCGCCTTCAACACAACGATATCAAGTTTATGGGATTCAAGATATAATTTGATGCAGTTAGAAACCTGGCTTATCACCCAAAAAAAGAGAAGGCAAATTCTTCCCCAAGCATTGTAGGGATGGTTAGTTTGGCAATGTGGTGATGCAATAATAAGAGCATCCATCCCAACCAAATATAAACTTGGTTGCTGTTGCTTTCCATGATAAAGTGATGATGTGATTCACTGATTCTGTTGAGTGGCACATAAAACTTCTCCCCACCAAACTCAAACAACAAAGCCTCGAACTCCCTTTTCTACCAAGTCTCTGTGAATTCTAACTCAGAGAGCTTTGGTATATGGCTAGCTTATGTAACAAGCCAAATCATAAAACACCACCTTTGCTTATCCCTCAAAGCACCCAACCCAAAAAAAAAAACCATTAGTTTTCTTAGTGTGACCACAAATTAATATTATTTTGTTGAGACTCAAAAGATAGTTATCGAACATCACGATGTCGAATTTAGGCATTTAGCACACACTAAAAAATTACTAAAACTATAAGCTTATCCTATGGTTTGTTGGAAGGAATAATTGAATGGATCCATGCTATGCTGGTCTATCACACTACTCCCTACATAAATATTCTGTCATTCTGTCATTGTCTTCTACACATACTTCCTACTCTCTCTCTCTCCATTCAATCAGCACACAAAATCAGAATTAAACTGCATCCTCAGTGGGTCGAAAATGGTTGTTTCGAAACCATGTAAAATTCTGGTTGGGATTTCACTGAATGTTGAAGAGAGCAAAGAGCTTCTGTCTTGGGCAGTCAGAGTTCTGGCTAACCCAAATGACAGTGTAATCGCGTTGCATATTCTGGGTAAGTATTATTTGTCCAGAACTTAGGATTTTTGTTGGATGAGAGGAGAGGGAGATATTTCTTGTTTCTAGATGTTATCGATGAGACAACGTTGTAATATTCATGGGGCATGCCCTGTCGTCGTTTATAATAAATTTTTCTTGGTTGGAATTTTGTTGCAGCTCACATGTTTGTCTTATTAACAGTGGCAGATGCAGCCAAGAAGGAGGAGAGAAAGAAATGGCAGTCAGTCACAAGATATCAGTCCACTCAAATCCGCCAGGCAAAAGCTTGTGTTATATCTATGATGGGAGAATTCACAAAAACATGCCAATCTAAACAGGTAATGTATGTTCTTGTGCATATATATTCAATTTTGTTCAAATCCCAGATTGCTAAATCCATCAACTTCAATTCAGGTGAACTTGGAGGCTAGAGTTGGGTTTAGTTCTCACCCTGCAAGGGGTCTTGTCAAGGAAGCAAAAGTCATTCCTGCTGATTTCCTTATCATTGGTGGCAAGAAGAATCGAACAAGCAAGTATGGCTGCTAAAAACTTGACAACTTAAATAAAGTTTGATCTTTAATTTCTTGAGTTCTTACAATCTTGTGTGGAATGATCTGATCAGGTTCCCTTGTGTGATTGCAAAGTATTGCTGTGAATGCATTCCAGACGGGTGTTCACTCGTCGTGTTTGGGAATCACAAACCACCATCTCAGAACATCAATTCCAATTCCAGTTCCAATTCCATCCACATTGAAGGTTAGCACTCTGCAGAATGGATAAAAGGCCTAAATTTGTTGTAATTTTCTAAGTAGTGAAATGTTGCAGAGTTGCAGCAACCAAGTTCAAGGTGGCCTAGGGAGAACTCGGTTTCTTCAGAGGAAAAACAAATGGTTTGTCCAAGAGAGAAGCCTTCCCCAAGGTCAGTGCTGGAAGAGACACAGAGCACAGAAGAGGAGAGCTCCATTTTTGGGGACTCAATTGTCTCAAATTCTCCATCGCTGAGCCGGGAGATCAAAGGGCAAGCACATCTCAGAAAGCCAATGTCTCCCCTGAGGCGAATTTCGTCTTTCTTTCGTTCACCCTTTGATTCAAGTGCCCGAAAGAGAAGCCATCTTGGTTTTCCCCACAAGCAGGCCCAACCACCTGCTTTGACCTGCTTTAGCTATAATGAGATTGCCAATGCCACAAACAATTTCCATCCAGGTACATACCATTCTTCATTTCTGATAGATGCTTCTAAATCCATTTGCTAAATCCCAGAGCCTTTTGTGGCTGCAGAGAATTTGGTGGGACAAGGAGGGTACTCAGATGTATATAGAGGAGATCTAAGCAATGGAAGCACGATTGCAGTAAAACGTTTAGCCAAGGACAGCAATGACATGAACAAAGAAAAAGAGTTCCTCATGGAATTAGGAATAATAGGACATGTTAATCATCCTAATACTGCAAGCTTAGTTGGATACTGCATTGAAAATGGCTTCTATTTGATCTTCAAGTTCTACCCTAATGGAACTCTCTCTTCTGCATTGCATGGTAAGTTCTCACTTCTCACTTCTCACCCACTTATGGAAATCTTTTTACATTTTTTCTTTTCTTTGTTAACAGGGAAAACATGCAAGCTAGAGTGGCCAGTCAGATATAGAATTGCCATTGGAATAGCTAGAGGTCTGCATTATCTTCACAAATGCTGCAAGCATAGGATAATCCATCGCGACATTAAAGCCTCCAATGTTCTCTTAGGTCCAGACTATGAACCCCAGGTACACATCTGCACCAAAATTCTAGCACGTATATGATTTTTGTGTCAAGGTAGTTAAAGGTTTCGTTTTTTTAATAGATTTCAGATTTTGGGTTGGCGAAATGGCTGCCAAATAAATGGACACACCATGCTGTGATTCCAATTGAGGGTACATTTGGGTACTTGGCTCCAGAGTATTTCATGTATGGAATTGTTGATGAGAAAATAGATGTTTTTGCATTTGGGATTCTTCTTCTTGAGATCATCACTGGCAGGAGGCCTGTTGATTCATCAAGGCAAAACCTGCTTCTTTGGGTATGCTTTTTTGTTGTTAATCTTTGATTGGAAAGACTATATCATAAGATTAGATCATATGAACATAAAGTTTTATCAAATGTTGATGTGTCATGCGTGAAGTTTATTTTAAATTAACTAATAGCAACATGTCAGTATTTAGTGTCACTAAATGTTATTCCGATGTTGTCTTCACTTGATTCTATGGATTGAAAGTGAGAAACTTGTGTGAATAGGCAAAGCCATTAATGGAAGGTGGGAAATTAGATGAGCTAGCAGATCCAAGATTAGAAGGTGACTATGAAATGGACCAACTACACAGGATGGTTCTAACTGCTTCCTACTGTGTAAGGCAATCCTCAATGTGGCGCCCTACCATGACAGAGGTACATATAACAATTGCTTATGATTTTTATTTTTTTTTCCGTTTCTTGCGAGCGATGAGGGAAACACACAGGCACTATCAAGAGCGTGAACTAAGGGTGTGTTTAGAAATTTGAAAAATGATTTCTGAAAAACTTATAAGGATTAAATTAATATATTTTTCTTGTTTGAATTTAATTCATTTTGTAATATATGTATAGGTGTTAGACTTGTTACGCTATGGAGATGATTCAGAGGCAGCAAGAAGTTGGAGAATACCAAAGTTTACAAGTGATGAGATGGATGACTGCTCTATGGTCTTTGGATATGACCTTCCCTCGGATTTAATAGTAGAGGACCTATATTAGGCTATCATTATTTTATTTTTATTTTTTATTCTTGGCTTACTTATAGTTCATTCTGATTATTATTATCATTATTATTAACATTTGTATTTTATATTATAATCTCCTTCTCAATATATAACCAATTTTTATACTAATTTGTATGCATAATCTTCGAGAAACTGCCTACAATTAGCTATAAAGAAGTAAGCTTTTCGAATTTAGTCTAGAAACTAAATTAACCAATCTAAATTATATATAACTAAACTAATGAGCTGGGATTGCCCCTGGCTTTTCAATCTATTGAGAAGTCAAAAGTAATAAATTAAAAATAAAAATGAATACATCATCATTATGATAGATGTAAATTTGTGAATTATTATTAAAAGGCGTGGGGTTTCAACTACATCCTTCCAATAGCCAACCAAAATTGAAAAACAGATTTTTCTAATAACTAAAGCCAAGAAGCAACAAACATTTGCCTAAAACAACTTACTACATTAAACATTCAACTTTTCTTATGAAAAGCTCTTCAAAAACGGCTAGAGCTATCATACAATTGAATTTAAAAAAAAAAAAAAAAGATTATAAAAACTTTTAAAATTGATTAATTACAGTTTCCTTCCTGGCAAAGGTAGGCATGGCAAAAACGCCGTCGTTGCTTCTATTATTGTGTTTTTAACTTAATTAAAAACATTCGAAATAGTCTAATTAATCGCCGTGATCAAAACGACGGGACGACGCCGTAGCCATGATCGGCGACGAAATCAGCAGAGAAGATGGCATCGATATCCGATTCCACCTCTGTCCTCTTCGCGAAACGGCCTTTGATCCTCGGCCTCGTCTCGGCGTACGCTTTCCTCGACGCGTATCGGATTGTCTTCTCGAACCTCCTGTTCTTCCGCTTCTCTCTGTATCTCAACACTTTCGCCTCTCTCTCCTTCCCAACCAACTGCGTCGCGGTATTGCTTAGATCTACGCCGCCGGCCACGTTTTGCCCCAGAGAATACGATATTTCCGACGCAGCGCTCCCGTCCGGCACCACTCCTGCATCCAACGACGACGAAGATACCTGAAAATTTTTGGATTCAAAACCACAAGGAATCAGTCTCCGAGAGCGGTTTTAACCTAGCCTAGGCTGAAATACTCTACGTATCAAACTTTGTACTCCATGCATCAATCCGTGCACTTACACTGTGACTGAGAGAACGGGCGTTGTAGGACTTGGTATTAGGCCTGGTGAAATCGATGTCGAAGCGGTTAGCGATCGCAGCTGAAGGCTTGGTAGGCTGGACGGGGACGATGCTGTCATTGACGGAATCGTGTTGAGCGAGATTGTTTGTTTCGAGAGAAGAAATCGGATAGTCGAAATCAAGGAAGTGATCGGAGTCGGAGAATGATAAATCGACGGAGGATGATTTGATTTCCGGGATAAGTAGCGGAGGTTTGGAGGGATTCCAGGGAATAGGAATATCGATATTGGCATTGCAAGGGTTAGGAGGGAGAGCATTAGTAGCGAAGGCGGAGGACTTAAGCGCCGCCTCGGCGGCGGAGTCGTAGAAGGGGGTGACCGGGACGCGCTCGTGGCGTTGAGCCAAGGGATTGGCGGAGTGGATGTCGTGGTCGCACGTGACGCAGAGGGCGGCCGCGTCCGCCTTACACGTGACGCTAGCGGGGACCTGCTCGCAGACCTCGCACACCCAGACGCGCTCGTGGGCCCCGGCCGTGCCGCCCGCGTTGTGCACCGCAGTGTCGCACGCAATGCACATGAAGGCGGCGTCGGCCCGGCAGAAGACCGACGCCACCGTGGCCTTGCAGTAGTCGCAGGGCTTGGCCGCCGTATTGGGCGCGGCGGCGGCGGCAGTCCATCCGCCGGAAAAACATTTGAGGCCGACGCCGACACCACTCTCGACCATACCCACACCCATTACCAGAAATTTATTAACAAAAGGTACGGTGAAGATGTGTAGATATTGACTAGCGTGTACTTACTCTCTGAGTTGGAGTTAGAAGGAGGAGGTAACAAAACCGATGAAAATACTAAACAGCTTTGCCATTCCTCTTGGCGTATCTTAAGGAGAAGTCTTGGGTCCTAACGAGAAAGATGGGGCGCCACGTGGCCCGTTTCTCACCACAAAAAAGATTTTGCGATATTTTGTGTGAAGTTGTTGTCACTTGTCTGTGCCGACGTAGGGCCAAAGTAGGATGGGCGTGGCGTGACTGAGAGTGAGTGATGTGGGCCCAATGCGACTACTATTTAATCAAGCCTTTTTGTTGCTCAACTTGCCTATATGTTTCACGAGTAAGAACCACTCCGCCCTCTTTTACTTTTACATCGCACCATTTTTATTTTTTTATTTTTCCAATTTTTTTATTTCTTTTTACATATAAATAAAGAAAGATATAACACATAATTATTAAATAAATATAGATAAAAAGAAATCAACAATATAAGCAAAAAGTAAGGGAATAATGTTTAACCTGACAACTTTATTTTAATTACAATTATCGAAAATATCTTCCTAAAAAAATTTAAAATTTTATATTTATCCCAATAAGAATAAAAACTTAATGGAAGAAAAGTTCATAAAACTACCTTTTTCACTTTTATTCTAACATTTTCTATGTCTTATTTTTCTTCAAACTTTAGTACTATGATATTTTTCCTACTCTTTTCGTCAAACTAGGTGTGTACTTTGCATAGTGTGATAGTACGGTAAGAAATTAGTTAAATTAAATTGAGTAGTTGAGTAATAGAAAAATTTAACACTCCAAATATAAACTATGTTTTTATACATACATAGTTATATGTAAATAATGTGCGTGTGTGTGCATATTACGGAGTAATTAATATCACTAACCCTATTAAAAGTTAAATATGATACTATGATAGAGACTATATAAGCGTGACTAGACATACATACATATATAATTAAAATCAAATTTTGCTTGGTAGTCATTCTTGTAAGGATAAATAGTAATTCAAGAACACAAATGATTACTTCATTATAAGGGTAGTGCATGCATTTACAATAAAAAAAAAATAATAGTAATTATTGTATATTTTAAAACTCAAGTGGGTGAACAGCATTGGATAAGATCAAGGAATTAGGGTCAAATCATAGAGATTGGCTTGCCCAGCTGATAGGCAATGCAACTTTCTAAATTAAATATCTAGAAAGTCAACAGTAATACCAAGAGAGATAATTGCTTATCAGCTATCATAGATTTAAGTGATCAAAGTGTGATGGCCTATTTAACTTTCTGAATTAATGCACGCTCTTTGGATTCAATGTTGGGTCAACCTCACTAAGGAACCCCACGATTGATCAAATTGAAGTTATCTTCCAAATTTGGCACACTTCAAAATGTGCAATGAATATATGTCTATATACATTTTTTCTGCTTTTTAAATGTTTTCATTTTGTTCATCATGTCTTTTACTTTTGAAAAGATGCTTTTTTTTTTCAAAAGATTTTAAAAGAAAAAATATAAAAATATAAAACAAGGTTGATCTCAACTTTTATTTTTAAAGTGATTTTATGGCAAAGAAAGTTATGGGAGATGTTGAATGCAAAGGGTTGGGCACAACAACTAGTTGTAGAAGTCGAATTTTAATTATATTGGAGTAATCCCACTCAAATTGGATAAACAATTACTTTATAATCATAAAGTTACAAATTAAATGAGATCATGGTCACATATGTTATGTTTTAGATCTTTTGAAGTCCATTATACAGATCAGGTATTCAAAATAGACTTTTTTGCAACATTACTGAATGACCTTTTATACCTAGAACAATAGAAATATCAATTTATTATGATAAGAGCCTCCCCATTTGTAATTTTTGGGAAGGTTTTTGCACCTTTTATCCATGTGGAAGAGAAAGAAGGGTGGAGAGAAAAAGTTAGAGTTATTTTTTTTTTGTGGGTCTCACAAGAGAGAGAAATGACATAAGAGAGCTGCAGCTAGGCGCGTTTGGCTCACATCCAGCACCCAGCCCAGCTAGGCACATGCACGTGAGCTGCTTTGCTTCTTCTTTTTTTTGCTTCAAATTTTACTCTTTTTTTTCCCCTCTTTTTTCTTGTCCTCTTTCTCTTCTATTTCCTACGTGATTTGTAAAAATCAATGCTACGGAGTATAATTTAAACAAATAAGAATGCTCTAAGTTGACATTGGGAGTAGAATGTAAAAAGTAATTTTTAGAAGGAAAAATCTCTTCTTTTATTTTTTTTTTTAATTTATAATTTTAGGGCAAAAGATCATTGTTTTTTTATAATTTTAGGGAAGAAAGATCATTGTTTTTAACTAGGTTGAGGAATTCAAGAAAATGAAGAGGGAGTGGGAGAGAGAGATTCATCATCACCTTATCCTTAAAAATAATGCAACATAAAAAGCATACTAAATAAAGTAGGCCATGGGGAAGAACCGAAGAAGTACTACATTTGAGTGATAATACTAAGTTACGTCATGCGTCGCGTCACTCCCAAGTACCCTTGGCCTTGGAGATATCTTAAAGAATGGTTTGGCGGTTTAGTCGGCTGTCACCAACTGCCGTGCGCCCATGGGCAAAGACAACTTGGAATTCCATGCCCAAAGATTCCTGTTGTCTTTAAGCGTATGTATTATGTATAGGGGCGTTTTTGGGAATTCAAGTAGACATGTGGACTCTCATTGTGTTGCTATGTTTTCCTCTAGAGGTCCAACCGCACATGGGCACCCATAGGGGAGGGACTTAAGGTTGTTACACCATATGCTTGTCGCTTCAATTATTATTATTATTATTATTATTTCAATTTCAGTCTTGTCCTCCTCCAATCATTACCTGAGAATACAGAAATTGTTCATAACGGACTGACTCAAACTAATAAATTGTTTATAACTAACTGACTCAAAACAAGAAAATCAATAGAAAACTCTCACAAAAAGTCAAATTAAAACCTTAAAGTTACCAAACCAACTTGGCTAGAGTTGTGATCAAATAAAGTGATTTCCCTGTAAATAAAGTGCATTTTGGTAATTTATGAACATAGGAATGGGAGCAGGAAGATGAGTTGATTGTAACAAAAGTAGAAGGCAGGCAAGTTTAATGGCAATCAGATAATATCATAGTTGAAACTTAGTTTTACAATTCAATATCCAGAACTGAAGGGTAATGAATAGAGCGATAGGGAGGGCATCATTCATTGGGGATTTGGGGTGGCAATACAATACATTACATCACAATTCACAAAAAGGAAAACCCAGTCTATAATATGTCAATAGAAGAGAATAAACTTACTTACTGTACAGGCTTTTCTGTACATGGGAGGAGAGGTATTCAAGACTTGTGAGCGAGCAAGCAATAGCAATCTAAGCCTGTGTGTGCAGTCCTGAAACCCCTAATTACTTCGTCCTGCTGCATTACTTTTCAGATTGATATTGATTTCTTTCAGCATTAATCGTCAACTGGTGAGTGGTTAACTCTCAATGCCCTAAAATCTTCACAACAAATTCTACTCGTCATCCAATTCTACAAGTTGGGCTCGCCTCTCGGCTGCCTTCTTCCTGATAAAGAACCCCCACCGCATTGCAGCTTTTATTTTCAGCCAACCAACAACGGCTTTTCCTGGGCGAGGGCGATCCTCATCGTAACCGAAGCTTGGAGATGGTGCCATGAAAGGGGTGAAGCCAAATCCATCTTCCGGAATATTTACTGCCGCATGTCCTCCCATGCTGAAGAGCCGAAGCAAGTGCTGCATATCTTCATTCTCTAGCATTTCATGGCTTCTGAGACGGATCTCCTCCTCAGACAAATATTCCTCAACCCCCTTGTCACGGGTGTTAGACCAGTCCTCAAAAGAATTGAGATTGGTTTGCTGAACAGATGAGCCTACTGTTGGGAAGCATGAAGATTGAGGAGGACCAAGAGCCAGGCCAACATTGTTATCATACCGTGCATTTTGCATCTGCTGAGAGTTGTTCATTAGCTGCTGCTGATCATTTGGAGCAAATTGAGTGTTTTCATACTGCATCCGGGAACTAGAGCTCATAATGTGGGACTGATTGGGGTACCTAGCACCCATATTTTCATTATAACTTGAACCTGCCATTGCAAAGAAAACACAAATAAACCTATTAGGTCAAAGCAAACATTGGTATATTGAAAGTGAATAATAGTAGTCATCCGATGCAAAAATTGTGATCAATCTTTCGTCAATGCATGCCATGGTGAATGGTGGCTGGCACTTTTGCTCTTGTCCACAGAAAAAGAAAAGAAAAAGAACATGAAATGTAGGTGACTACATACCTAAACTTATATCCATAAATACAAAACAGTACTTATTTGCTCCTGGTATTAATCCCAGTATATATAAAATTAAAATGTTTCTAACATATCATTGCACCTAATGACTGAAAGGGTAAGAATGATTAATCATTCCTCAATTGAGTCTAAGAAGGTCGCCTAAACTCAAGTTTAGGAATTCCAGAAGAATTAGAAGTTAGTTTATTGCTGATATAGACTGGAAATGATGGTAGGATTCTCAGTTTCCCTATTGTGTAGTTTAGTATAAATACCCCCATCAAAGTTGTAATAATCAATATATTCAAGGTGGCTTCTGTCTTTCGAACATTAAAAATAAAATAAAATGCAGGAAGCAATGTTTACTAGAGAGATTAAGGAAGCATAGGCAAAAGGGAATGGTTTAGTGGAGAGAAAAAATAACTGCCGAAGGCATTGTAGTCTAGTAGCATAATGCAAATCCTGAGTTTTCCTTTATGCCTAAAGTAAGGCACAAGATAACTTCACATTTCCAATATAAAAGAAAAGGCACGTGCTCTTGCAATTCAAACTTCAACTTTTCCTGTTCTAAAGACTAAAAATTTTAGTTGAAATTAAAATTTTAACACCACTCTTTAAAGATGAATATAAATCAATATAATTTTCAATCACTGTTAAAGTTTCCTGTTTCCCATATTCATAGCCAGGGAGGATAATGGGATACTCATTGATGCCACAGCTAGCAGTTGCACATGGTGAATGCTAGTAAGAGTAGCTTTGCACATTTTTCCAATCAGGCTCCACAACCAGATCTCGTTTAAAATTATCATATCTACAAACACTAGAAACTGCCTACTCCAAAATTTTCAATGTAAGCCTATAAATTGAAAGTTAAAGTGCTGAAGCATTCCTTCAAATTTTCCCTCACCCATTGTTGCACAGATGGGTAGCAAAGGCTTGACACTTATGAGCGATATCTACTTTGGTCACTAGCTATCTATTTGTTAAAAATTTACAGAAATGATAAATATACTCCACCTACAAACAACTCATGAAGAATTTATTGTTAAACTGTTGCATACCTCCAATTAGCATGCCAGGGTCCAAAGCAGATGGCTCACTTTGGACTGGAGCAGGAAGCCTTGGTTGTTGAAGCTGATTATTCAAAGAATTTGAATAGTCCACTTGGCCCATAGGAAGCTCATTTCTTGCTTTTTTATTTTTGAAGCTCATAAGTGTTTTGCCATCATACTCCACAACTTGGTTCCAATTCTCATATGCTTTCTTCATCAAGGAATCAACATATACCTAAAATCAACAAACATTTCAAATTGATTTCACAGTAAGTATTGCAGTCTTGGAAAATGTAGCTTGGAAACACAAATTACTCAACTAAACACATTGGAACTTAATCAACTAGAATAAACCAGTAAATTATCTCAATTTGAAATTGGCAGTAGTGTATATATAAAGCCTTCATTTATACTAAGTCAAATTAGAAAATGTTCTTTTTCTGTTTGAAATCATGCAAAAGTTAATACTACAGACCTTTTGGCTATCTGAAAGTGAATCTGCTGAATAATATTGGTCACTAGCAATGAGGCCACTCAGCTCATAGATATTGTTGAAAACAACACCCACACTTTTTGAGTCATCAGGATAATACACATAAAGCTTCCCACTCAATGCACAAGTTTTTGCATGCTCTATGAGGGCATCCCACATCTTGTTTGACATACCACTCCCAAGGATCTGCATGAATCATACAAATAAGTTAGAATACACTCATGGAAAGTTCAAACACAGAAAGTAGCAGAGGGCACTTACATGTCGTAGTTTTTGAGGGTCTCTAACCATAAGACGAAGGAAGTCCTCCACAGAAAATATCCCTGCAGTATTTAGCTTCTTGTGGAAGGCACCATCCTTGCCAATCTTCTCCAATCTCCACACATCATCATTAAGAGAGGGTGGGTAATGCTTCTTGTACACTGCAGAGAGGGAAAAAAAGAGAGTCGATAAATATTTCAAAAAACAAAATACATAAATGATAATTATACTAAGCAACCTACATTCTCCTCTGTGATCCTTAACAGTGAAAGCTTCAGTCTTTGCTTCACGTATGCGTATGCCTTCAGAATATCCAGGCGCAACTTTCAAGCCAAGTCTGAATTTCCTGCTACGTATCCAACTAGAATTATCTGTAAATATCAGCTCTCCAAGAGTTCCAACACCTTCTTTTAGTGTTACTTGCAAATCACCAGTCAACAATGGTCTCTTTCCTTCTCGTTCTTTTACAACATGACTTTCGAATTCTTCCTGGGTCCAATCATCATCATTTTCATTATTAAAATCACCCTCTAGCACAACAACATCCAGCTTCATACATGACTCAGGCCCAGTTGTTACAACATGTCCACTATTAGAATCAATTAGGACAACATGGATGGCAGCACCCTGTTCCCCTTCAACTTTACCCCCAGTAAAGAGGGGCAAGGAAAGTCTGGATCTAAAATGAAGTTGCATGTTCCGTCCATCAGGCCCTTCAATTCGCTTAGGTGATGACCTGAAACCATACATGTTAGGAATGGCATTTCTTAATGTAATAATTGGTAATAAATAATGGGGAATGGGGGTGGGGGGAGACATAAAACATTCCCAGCTTCAGGCATTACTAAAAGAAATTTCCTAGGTTCATCCAAGTGATTATCCATAACTAGAATGGTATAAAGCATTAAATGCACAAAAATATATCAGATAACATAGAGCAATGTATTATGAATGGTACCCTTCTGCCCCAGTTGTCAATTTGGACAAAAGGTGCCCTCGGCTATTGAATATTGGACAAATTGATCCTCACTTAGCACTCCATTAACCGAATGAACATTTTTGTCGTATTTTTAATGATTAAAAGGGACAAATTCTGTCTGTTTTTAATTCTTGGTGGAAATCTTTGTCCAAGTTTCATCACAGTAAATAGTTCCCTCCCCAACTGTCGGAAAATGGGCAGACATGGTCCCTTCATTGGGATTTCTAAAGGTGGACCATTTCTATCCAATTTCACCAGTTAACAGGGCTACTTCTATTAAATTCGTAGTTGAGAACTAAAAACGATATACCACCATAGTGGAGACTGAAAATGGAATAAGTTCAACATCCAACCTTGCAGCAATTCTTGCAGGGCCTAACTTTGCCAAAGCTCGTTCCACTTCTTCACTAACCTTTAACACATAAAATGTACAATACAATGAGCTTATGAATAAAAATATGGAAGTTTTGATGAAATAAATAAATAAGAGGGGGGG
>NC_044927.1:268476-339841 GCF_003576645.1 Ipomoea triloba | reverse complement strand
GGGGGGGGGGGGGGGGGGGGGGGGGGGCGGGCACTCCATGCAAAGGATGTGTGATAAGTAGCATGGATAAAATGCACATGCATGACACAAAAATAACGAGTCCTGCAGTGGAATCCATTTCAAATTAAGCAAGATCCAGAGATGCATGATCATCAATGGAGAGTTAATGAATCAAAGTGAAGGAAATGGAAGATATTTTTTGGGGCATAAATATATAAAATGAAAGGGAAAATAGTAAAGACACAAATCATAAGGAACAGTAAAAGCCTAAATTATAGCAATTTCATCTTACAACTCTGCGAAGAATTGGTTCCAAGGAAGAGCACAGCTTTTGGAGACTATCCACCTTGAGAGCTTCCACAATAACACTGCAGAAAATAGTCAGTGTTTAAGAAACTGCAATTCTTCAATGTTCTTTTACACCAACAACAGTCAGAGCAAGCAGTACAGTGACTTAGGTCATCTCAAATTTCCCAAATTGTTAACCACTTTAAAATGTCCTTCTAGAACTACAACCAAATAGGCAAGAGTCATAACCATTAAGGATAAGATTGCTTTACATATGAAGTATAGGAGTGTCCTAGAATAAGAATATCTAGTAAAAAAGGGAGGCAGCAGATAAACCAGTATCATCCATATCAACCCTTGGATACAGAGTTATGAGCAGAACAAGAATTAGACCTAAAGAAACTCTCTCAAAATCTATAAAGCAGAACAACAAAGCAAACCAAATACAGCTAGCATTTTCTACTTAAAACAATTAGTCTGAACATTGATTAGAAAATGTGCAATACCAAAATTGTACTAAATTTAGAACCAACAAAGGTTTTCAGACATGGTTATGAAAGAACAAATTTCAACATAAAAAATGGTAGCCAAAGGATACATTTCCTACAATATTAATATGATTAATATGAAAATGAAGCCTGATCTTGAATTATTTATTATACCATACTAATGGAGCTAAAGATACAAATCAAGTATCAGAAAAGCAGACAGCAATCACTTATTATCCTTTTTTCTGCATGCCATATCGTGCAATCTCACCAACAAACTTCAAATTTTCTATGAAGGAAGCTCAGTTGGTGAAAATAAGTCTGACCACAAAAGGATAAAGCTTTTAATGAATCACGAAGTTGACATCAACTTCTTTACCCGATTATAGATTCATTTTAATTTAAAGTTCCAATCATAATCAAAAACTAAAAGTAAGTCTTTAACATAAATTTAGTTAATGAAATTAACGAAACAATCACAAATCCAGTGCCAAAAAAAGAGCAAATAGTTCTTACCTAGCTAAAGCAGGTCGTTTGCGCTCCGGCTGCTGCTCCTCATCTCCTTCCAAGCTCCTCTTTCCTCTCATTGAGTTGGTCCTTTCCATGTACCGAGTCTGCATTCTAATCCACCAAACAGAAGCCCTATCCACTAGCAAAACAACAAAACACAAGTCAACGCTCCAGATCCACCACAATTCCGAAAGCCCTAATTCATACACAGAGATCCACCGTATCAGCACTCACCACCACAACTAAACACAAATTCAAGCACACACAGCAACAATCAACTAATTACAGTACAGGCGAATCAACGTGTACGCGCTCTCGCGCACAGTTGAGCGAGTTCCTTACCTGATTGGTTGTTTACGTTTCCGTTGAGGTCTCCGAGGTTTCCCTCTGTGTAACAGCTCAGAGTAACGGTTCACAGTGCTCTTATTGGGCGGCCCAGAGGGGTGGTGAACGCGCGTGGAGGTGGCGCGTGGGTTGCAGCTACTCTCGACGACTAACGAGTCGTAGTGAGATGAGATGAGATGAGCTGAACTGCTGAAATGCTGAATAAATACGGGGAGTAGTAATTGTGTTTGAGATCTTTTTGGATTTTGCTTTTAGTTGCCCTTTTTTTATTGTTTATTTTTTCTCATTAATTATTTCCAATTGAATGTTTTTAGATATTTATGGTTGTGGGAGTAAAATTACCAACTTTCTATTTAGGGAGCTTTACATTAATTAGTTATTTGTAGTAGTCAAATTGAGAGTCATGTAATTCTTATATAAATGACTAATATATAAATCTAAACATATATAATGAATATATTTAATGTAAATATTATAGGTAATACAATATATGATTATGTGTTTATGAGATACCACGTAATTTCGCATCAAGAAAAAAATATTCATTAATTGAAATTAATACTCCGTATAATATCTTTCAATGATTTTTTTTAATATTACAATCCATGAAATTGTTATATTTGGTTTATTAAGGTATCAAAGTAATGTGTGAACATACAATCTTATTGACAATATTGTACTCTATGTGAAAGTATATTATCTTGTATCACACTATTTGTTGTTTTGAATGATTTTCCTTTTTCTATTAATTATTTGAGTATATAACTTCGTCCCGGACAAGATGACTTTTTTGTCAGGCTAATAAAGAAAGAGAAAAGGGAAAAAAAAAATTATTCAGCAATTGTTGCACTCTTGTTAGACGCGATTCGTGTGTCATACTTAACTTGCATCGGTCTTTTAAATAAATCCTCAAAAATTATGCACAACTCCAAATTAGTAGTAGCAACTATTTTTTTTTTTTATTATAATTTCCACGGCATCTATCCTTCACATCAGTTGATTTCTCTAAAAAACTAAGCAAAAATTTATTGATAAAAATGCGCTAACAAATCAATAAAATAATTTCAATTTGAGAACTATTATTATTATTATTATTATTATTATATAAGGCAAATACTCAATTAGTAAAGCCATTGAGTGGTTAGACAATAAGAATTATATTGACTGAGCCACGCAGAGCTAGTTGGAATGGGAATTGGGAAGTACATGCTACTTATATAATAATTGGCTAACCTAAATTATTGTCTCATCAACATGCCTACTAGGTTAAGTCATTTCATGTCTTGATAAATGATTATTGCAAATAATTATAACCAACTCTTTTTATCATTTTAATAAATAGACATTTAGAACTTGAGTTGATATAATGTACTCAATTGAAAAAAAAAATACCTATCAATATTAAATATTATTTATTTAATATATATCCATTTATATACGATATGTATCAGGATTTTACTAGGCTAAGCACATTGTGCTCAGTTGCACCTCTGTGACTCTTCTTTAGAGAATGCCTTTGGACTATAACAGATGAAAGAACGTATATTGAACATATAAGACCTTATAAGGTCACTTATTTCAATGTTAATTAATATGTGTGGGCACTGCAACGAGTAAACTGTAAAAACATAGTGCAAAGTAAAACAATTTCCACACTCGTAATGGCAATTTCCTGGTTTTGCTTTTGCTCCTGATAAGTGATAACTAGTCCAACCAATATATCAAGAGTCAGCATATATTAGTACTTTTTTTCCAAAAGATCAATTGAAATGAAACATACAAGTAAAATAACATAAGACGTTTCCTCCTTTCCAGAAACAAAACATTTCTCCTTGCTAGGGGATAGTAGTCCTCCACTAGGATCCTAGAATGTTGAGCCATTGAACCCACAAAATGAGCGCTGCAAATAAGTATAAAAACGCAATTACAACCAAGAGTTGGTTGATTTCCTTTGCTAATTAATAGCAATGTTAATTTTTTCCATTAATTAAACTTGGGTTTTCTAACACGAAGAAGGAGGTACCTGAACATCGTGAAATTTGATGTAGAACCGAGAGCCATCAATGGAAAGCTTTGTTTGCAGAATCTCAGCAATGATGGAACTGAGTCTTCCATTAACGCTGGGCCCGAGTCCGCCGATGGACATTAACTCCCCGTACGCAGCAGGGGCTTCGGTGCCGGCAAACGCGATGGGCACGCTTCCGTTCAGCACAATCATCACATACTGCAAAAAACCAATTATTCTTTGAGTCAATTCGTCGAACACCTAGCCCTCAATCTACAATCACACAGCTTCAAAGCTATAACTGAATTGGACCAAAATAAATAGAAATGGGGCTTACGGACTCGGGTTTCCCTACGATTTTTGCGACCGCTTTGGTGGCGTCTTTGAGAATGTCTGAAGCAACCACTGCGTCGACGGGAACATTGGTGAAGAGACTCAGAGTTGGCATTTTGGGCGTGTTGTTTGGTTGTTTATTTTGCCTGTTATAGTGTGGAGAAGCGATGGAGTAAGAGCAATTGAGCAAAGCTTTGAAGTTGGGGATGAATGGGTGGCAGTTAAGATTTGTTGATAGATAAAGTTGACAACACTTGAGAGGTCGAATTGTGGCAGTCTCCAGAAGTTTTCTTTTACTCATACATATTATTGTTTTTACTTTTTCTTAATTGGCAAATATTAATAACTATTTCACCAAGAGCTGATTAAATTGTATTTATTTGAATGTAACTACTCCCATTTTTTTTGTTATAGTCTGGTGTCATCCTACTTTTCGACACAAGTTTGACTTATGACTCTTTAACATAGTAAACTCTTTAATATAATACACTCTTTATAAGAATTGCACCTCTAACTTTACAATTGTATTAATTGTTGGTTTACCAATTATCTAAATTACTAAATTAAGAATATAATTTTGTATTTGCATTTGATAAACAATAACTAATTACACTTATTAATACTCTTTCTCATTAGGCATGCTCGATCGCAAGGTAGGAGGAAGCTTGGACAAAGCCGCAACGGGGACGACTCAAGTTCAACTCCGACGCAACGTTCAATCATCATGCAGGCACCATGGGTTTCGGCTGGGTGTTGATAAATGAGGAGGGTGTCTTTGTTGTAGCAAAATCGGTAAATCAGGTGGGCACTTTTATAGTAGAAGAAGTAGAAGCCGTGGGAATCCGCGAAGCGCTTAGTTGGATCAAAGAGTTGGGCGTTAGTGAAGTTGATGTCGAAATGGATTTGCAGCTAGTTTTCTATGTAATTAAATATGATCCTTTCCTCTAAGTTTATGTAGAGTTATTGATGATATTAAAGAAATTGCATCCAATATAATTGGTGTAAGTTTCCATCGTGTTAGGTAATCTGCGAATCGCGCCACCCATTGTATGACAAGACGGGCCGTTTGACCGTTTATGAATCACACTGCGGTGAGTAGAGAATATCCTTGTCGTCTATTCGTGTATACATTTTATAATTTGATTTATGATTTACCCCCCAAAAAAAAAAACTCTTTCTCCTTTTATTTGATTATTAAAAAAAAAAAAAAAAAAAAAAAAACAGAAGAAAAAAAAGCCCTAGGTACCCAGACTTTTCAAGTACGCTGGCGCGCTCCCTCGCTCACTACATCTGTCTGCTTCCTCACTGCCTCTCCCTCTGTTCCAAACCGGCGCTAGCCCTCCCTTTCCAACGGCACTACTTCTCCGGCCGCTCCTAATTAACAGGTTTGTTTTCTGTTTTTTGATGTATACTTATTTTTGGCTCCTTTTATTGATTTTGGGATGACAATAGAATACATATGCTTTAATTTTTGTTTTATGTGTTCTCCTATGTCAGAAATAGTTGGAATAGATGATCTATGTTTTTAAACATTTTGCTCCGAACTAAGCTTTCACTGGAAATTTGCCGTGTGTAATATACTTAGGAATGTATTGACGATGAACTGTGAAAGAGGTGGGGCATCCCAGCTGGTTTCACTGCAGGTGGGAAGAGAGATAATGTAGTAGTAGTAGTAGTAGTTGGATGACTATCAATGGCTGGTTTGCTCCTTGAGATGTCTAGCTTGATTTCTGAGCTGTTCTCACTTCTATTACTGCAATAACCTTCAGTCTCTTTGTTCAGATTAATGGATTCTGTGGGCTCAATATTATCTCTAGTACTCTTTAGTGCCATTATCTGGAAATCAAATCAATAATTATCCAAATAATTATATGATCCCATCTAAAGGAAAATTAAAATGATAGTGTTTTGAATTTTAATAGGGTTCTGAGCTATGTTTAGTTGGTTCCAGTAGCTATGCTAGTGAAGAAACTGAATGGGTTTTTAAGGCTTATTATTTAATGCGGGAGCACACCATACCTATAGTCAGTTGCAGTTCACTGTATAGTGATAAAAATGTAATATATGTAGTATACATTTATTAAAGCAAGAAGGATCAAGACAAGCAGCTTCTATTTTGAACTTTATGGACATTGATTTTAGGTTTGACTGTTTGACAGCCATTTATCTTTGGGTGCTATTTGCAGCTATATTTATCATTTCAACTGCGACAATCTCAGCAATTGTTGCTGCTCCCATAGCTGCAGGTAAATAAATTTGGTACTTTCTCTGATTTCTGTTATATATTTCTGTGTTTCTGCATTTTATGTGCTGTCCTTTGCAGTTATAATGTTCCTTCCAAATAATGACATCATTGGATATGCGATTTCTTTGTATCAAATAGTAAATAAAAAAAATGCCATATAAACTTTGACGGTTAAAAATTTGCACCTAGAAGGCTAGAACGATGTGTAAGTCCGACATTAACATTGGCCTGCTATATTATTTATGTTGGCATTTCAATAAGTATGAACTGAAAGTTTACAAATAATATAGGTAAAAAGATCTAATTATAGGTTTTTAAAAAGTTCATGTATTTATTTACAGATTTTTTCAATTTAATGATTTAATTGTATTTTTTCAAATATTTTGAGAACTTATTTGACAGTTATTGTGTATATTTGCTAAAGTATAAATAACTTTCCTAGTTATGCTTTGTAATAAATTGCAACTAACAGCCCCTTTTCAGACTTGGGATATGGCCAGTGGCGTATGACTTTAAACTTTCTTCTCCCACCCTGTTTGCCCGCTCCATCTCTGAGAAGTACTATGGCCATGCCCACTGCTTGTCTCTGCTCTAACAGCCTGTTTGGTTCGCCGGGAAATTTTTTCCGAGGAACAAATTTTCCTTAAATTTGAGAAAAATTGAATTTTCTTGTGTTTGGTTCATGAAAAATATTTTTCACCTGGAATTTTTTTTCCTCAAATATGAGGAAAAAAAATTCTTAGCTCAACATTGGTATCTTTTTTTTCTATGGGCATTGGGAACAAATTATCATTTTTAGGACAATTTTGCCCTCAGAACTTTTTTAATTACCCTAATAATTTTTATTATTTTATTATAATAAAATATATAATTATACTATTTTAATTTATGATATTGTAATTTATAAATAATAATATTTTTATATTTATAAATCACTATTACTTTTGTTATCTTTATTATTGTGTAGGGGCATATTGGTTTTTATACTCCTTATTTCTTACAATTCCAAACCTAACCAAACAATGGAATCAATATTCATGGTAATTTCTTTTACACAAACCAAACAATGGAATCAGTTTTCTTGGTAATTTCTTTTACATGGAATTTTAATTCCATTCATCCTCAATTATTTCCGCGAACCAAACGGGCCATAAATGATAAGAAGAATACATGTATTCTCAAAATCCAGTACCCCAATTCTCGGGAGAACCCTTTCCCATGGCCTCCTCCATTTCTCATCGTCTGCTACATTGTTGGAACTACGGGACTGCATATCATTGCTCCAAGCATGTGCGATCAAGAAGAATCTCAAAGTTGGCAAACAACTCCATGCCCACATGCTTGTGACTGGCCTTATGAATTCCTCTCCACTATGCATTACCAGCCTCATCAATATGTACTCCAAGTGCAATCCCAACTCCATGTCTGATGCTTTCTCTGTGTTCTCCACTTCACCTTCTCATGCTCGCAATGTCTTCATGTACAACGCCCTTATAGCTGGCTTCATCGCTCATGATTTACCCAAGCCAGTTCTTGAAATTTACTCTGAAATGACAATGTTGGGCATGGTGCCTGATAAATTCACTTTCCCTTGCGTGATTAAGGCAGCTTCTTCTTGCAATCGTCTTGTATGTATGAAAAAGATCCATGGATTAGTGTTCAAGCTTGGGTTAGAATTTGATTTGTTTATAGGCAGTGCACTGGTGCACTCGTACTTGACCTTTGGCTTGACGGAGGAAGCAGAGGGGGTGTTCGATGAATTACCTATGAGAGATGATGTTGTGCTTTGGAATGCTATGATTAATGGGTATGCTCAGTCTGGGCAGTTTGACAGGGCTCTGCATGTTTTTAAGTGGATGATGGATGATGGGATTGCACCAAATAGATTTAGTGTTACTGGTATGTTGTCGGCTCTTTCAAATTCTGAGGCAGTTTATAAAGGAAGGGAGGTGCATGGATTCGTGATAAGGAGAGGGTACGATGAAGGCATTGCTGTTTTGAATGCATTAATTGATATGTATGGAAAATGTAAGCGTGTAAGTGATGCTCTGCAGGTTTTTGAGATGATGGATGAGAAAGACATATTTTCATGGAACTCAATAATATGTGTTCACGAACAGTGTGGTGATGATGAGGGAACCATGAGGCTTTTTAAGAGGATGCTATGTGCTCAAATGCAACCAGATTTAGTCACTGTAACTACGGTCCTCCCTGCTTGTTCTCATTTGGCATCACTGAGGCATGGCAAGGAGATTCATGGGTATATGATTGTTAATAGGCTAAAGAAAGATGGTGATGCTGCAGAACACAGCGACTCTTACATTGACAATGCTATAATGGACATGTATGTAAAATGCGGGAGCATGAATGATGCTCAGCTGATCTTTGACATGATGAGCTATAAAGATACAGCATCATGGAACATCATGATTAAGGGGTATGGCATGCATGGATTCGGTAAGAAAGCACTAGACATGTTTTCTGATATGTGCAAGGCAGAATTGAAACCCGACGAAGTTACATTTGTGGGAGTTTTGTCAGCCTGCAGCCACGCAGGCCTTGTAGACCAAGGGAGAGAATTTCTCGTACAAATGCTGCCAAAGCATGGCATTACGCCTTGCATAGAACACTATACCTGTGTGATTGACATGCTAGGTCGGGCTGGGCAGCTCGAAGCTGCTTATGAATTATTGTTAACAATGCCTGTTGACCCTAACCCGGTAGTATGGAGGGCATACCTCGCTGCCTGTCGTCTCCATGGGAATGCTGACCTGGCTGTGATTGCTGCAGAGAAGGTGTTTGAGCTTGATCCGGAGCATTGCGGAAGTTATGTTATACTGTCAAATATTTATGGAGCAAATGACCGCTATGAAGAGGTCCTTGAAGTAAGAGATACAATGAGGCTACAAGAAGTGAGGAAGGTCCCTGGTTGTAGCTGGATTGAACTCGAAAATGGCGTGCATTCGTTTGTTACTTGTGACAAGACTCATCCTGAAGGGGACCTTATTTATGCTGGATTAAATTCATTAACTGCTCGACTGCGTGAACATGGGTATAGGACAGATGCCTTGGACTGCAATATATAAAATTCTGTTCTTGTTCAACTTTGACCAAAATCTTGAGTGCAAAGGGAAAATCCCTCACCCGGGAGCCTTCACACCCTAATCCTACAAGAACTGTGAAAGAGGTAAATTACAGTGACTCAGATAGGAGAATCAGTATCTAGTGCACACAAGGAGCTATCCTTACAAGAGGGTGGAACTTTTATATTGCGGCTGTCAAGATTCGATCATGCGTTATTGAGTGTAATATCTCACTTAAAGACTAAGTGAGCTATTCAGCTTGCACCACTCCCGCGCACTGAAATAGCAACTTTATTAAGATTGTAATAGCATAGACTACTGTGAAGTCATGATTTTTGTTTAGTTAGATACAAAAGTAAATGCCATTTTTTACATCAAAATAGTCCAAATACAAAATTATACAAAACAATACGACAAGTAAAATCATGCCAAAAAAGAATCATTCATTTGAAACGTGAAAAAAATTTGTTCAATAAGAACATCTTTGATGGTGGAGATTAAGTGGGGAGATAAGGGGAGAAAGGGGATAAAATAATTGGAGGGGACCAAATTATATTATCTTTTTCTTTGGAGAATATGGAGTTTGGCATATTGCGTTGAGTGGGGGACAATTTGTACCCCACTTTAGCAACGCGTTCATTATTAAAAAGAAATTACTGATTTCAACTTTAACGACATGCCGTTACCAAGTTTAAAACAACTCAACGACTATTTGAGAAGTGAACTTAAAAGGCGGATGCTATCCCCACTTTAGCAACATGTTCAAGGCGGATGCTATCCCCACTTTAGCAGCATGTTCATTATTAAAAGAAATTACTGATTTTAGCCTCAACGGCTAGCTGTTACCAAGTTTAATACAACTCCCAAGTTTAATAACTCAACTGCTATTTGGGAAGGGAGTTTAAAAGTTTAATACAAAAAGATGAAAGAGGATATGTAACACATCTCTTATTTCTCCCCTTTTAAACTTCTTTGGGAGAAGAAGTTTAAAAAGGGGAGAAAGAAGAGATGTGTTATCTATCCTCTTTATCTTTTCGGGAAGAAAGAGAGGAGATGTGATGAGATACGGATATAATTATTGTGGATGCCTAGTTATATATCACAAAATGACGAGATGTGTTATATATCTTCTTTCCTCTCTTGCTGTTTGCTTTCTAGTGAGGGTCCGGCGTGGGTTGGTTGTTGTTTTAATTGTAGTTTAGCACTAGCTGATGGCAACAAAAGACGAATGGCTCATTCTTTCAAGGTTGTGGTGGAGAAAACACTATTAAAGGTGTGCCCACATACAATGTTGACGAATCATCCTAAAAAGTTTTCTGAAATTATTACATTTAATTTTTAAAATTTGTATTTAAGAAGAAAAAGGAAACACTGTTTAGAACAAATGCATTTTAAAAGGTTCTTACTTTTGTACGAAATTAAAACAATTTCATATTTAAAATTTAATAATTTTACTTTTGTACCAATTTAAAAACTTAGAAGATTTGTCTACCCTACTTAAAACCTTCCCCATTTTTATATTTCAATGTTTTTGTAGGAGGTAATTGAATTGGTAGAATAATTAACTTGATAACCATAAATTCAACTTCTTGTGAGTTATTTACTGGTTAGAAAAATCTATTGGCCTTATTAGTTTGGATCGATAATGGGGTGCTTGGTAAGAATGAAATTACACAAATTTCATGGAATCACAATTCCTAAAATCCCTTAGAAATAATAATTCCACACTTTGTGATATTATAATTTTATAGTAAATGACTATTTTACCTTTATTATTATATTTTACCTTTATTATTATATTATTATTATACTATAGCATTTTAATATTTATTCACTTCTTCCTTTTTAATTTTCAATCCTTATATTCATGAGTGCATTTGTAGTTAAACTGAGCTTCTCTAGGTGTATTTGTAATTCGGATAGCTTGTACTCGTTCCAAAGCAGCTGCATATTTTTTTGCCTTTCTAGTTCAGCGCTTTCTTCTCTAAAAAAATACTTTTTTTATTTTCAATATCTCAATGATTCTCTCTAAAAAGAAATATTTATTATTTGATCCATACTTTATTGTTTCCCACCAAATTACCATTATTTTCCTCTCGCTCTCTGATTCCCTCGTTTTAACCAAATGCATCCTAAGCTTTTATCTTTACTCAAAGCACACTTTTGTCACTTTGCTGCTCTATTCCATTTGTAGTGTGTGATGATAAGAACGAAGAAAGAGCCCTCATTGACGTTAAATATTCAATGAAGTTATGCGTTGATTATTCCATTCCAAGTGTTGGTCTTTGATTTATCCGCAAAAACATGTCACGTAGCTTTGCAGCTCTATTCCTATGGTGGATCCTTGTAGTTGTAGGTACCTGTCCTCAGCCTCTGCTGTCTTATAATGGCGGCAACGCAGACGAAACGCCGCCCCGGCGCGAGATAACTAGGGCGCCACACGGCGTTGTGGCGACTGATGACGGAAGATGCTCGAGAATCGGGAGAGACGTGTTGGTTGACGGAGGCCATGCCGTTGATGCAGCTGTGGCTGCTGCTCTTTGCTTGGGCGTTGTGAGCCCCGCGTCGAGCGGCATTGGCGGCGGCGCGTTCATGGTGCTTAGGTCGGCTCACGACGGCGAGGTCAAGGCCTTTGACATGAGAGAGACCGCGCCCAAACGTGCTTCCCAGGTACATATATAAATTATTTCTATCTAACGGAATGCGAAGAAATAGGGATACCGTTGAGATTTATGCGGGATTATTGATATGCCAGAATATGTACGCGAAAAATCCAGACGCTAAAGCGAGGGGCGCGTTATCCATCGCCACTCCCGGGGAGCTTGCAGGCCTGTATGAAGCATGGAGAAAGTACGGCAATCTTCCCTGGCAAAAGCTCGTGAAGCCGGCAGAAAGGCTTGCGCGAAACGGATTCGCGATATCCAAATATCTGAGGATGCAGATGGAAGCAACAGAAGAAATGATAATGGCGGACGAGGGACTGAAACATGTTTTTGCGCCAGAAGGGAGGCTTTTGCAGGCCGGGGATATCTGTCGCAACAAAAAGCTGGCAACAACTCTCAGAATCATTTCTAAACTCGGCGTGGCTGCATTCTACAATGGCTCCATTGGAGTGAGTATGGTCAGAGACATTCAAAAAGGTGGAGGAATCTTAACAACCGATGACCTTAACCATTATCAGGTTAAAATCAGGAAACCAATTGTCACAGATGTTATGGGGCTCAGAGTAATCGGAATGCCACCTCCCTCTTCTGGTGCTGCTGCTATCACACTTGTAAGTCTGTGTTGAACATATAATATATAAACATGAATGTGTATCCAACTATCAGCTTAGACTTTCAGTTGAGATAGAGCATCTATGGTCTGCTTTGCTTTCGAACCTCCTTTCGAACCTTCCTTAAATTTACTTGACTTGCACTGTCACAGATACTAAACATTCTGTCGCAATATGGATTCTCTCCAAACATTTCTCCAGCCCTGCAAATACATAGAGAAATCGAAGCCCTGAAGCATGCTTTTGCTGTAAGGATGAGTCTGGGAGATCCTGATTTCGTTGATCTGAAAAACGTTCTAGCTGATATGCTTTCTCCCAAGTTCGCAGCAGAGCTGAAGAAAACGATATACGATAACACCACTTTTAATGCCAGTCATTACGGTGGCAGGTGATCATATCTATTAACTGCACATATTTCCAAGGAAAAATTCATTGATTTTGGGTGCAATAAGGTTCTAAGTTCCACTTCTAGTGGAAGCAGCGGCGGCTGGTTTCTCTTGTCATCCAAAAAATAATTCTTTTGATTTGATCACAATTTCGGCAGGTGGAACCAGGTTCAAGACCACGGAACCAGTCATGTATCAATTGTAGATAGCAACAGAAATGCAGTCTCCATGACTAATACAATCAATGCATATTTTGGGTCTGCTTATATGTCACCAAGTACCGGCATAGTCCTAAACAATGAGATGGATGATTTCTCAGTTCCTGGAAATGATACGTCTCGTCCACCTGCTCCCGCCAATTTTATCCGCCCATTAAAGCGGCCATTGTCGTCCATGAGCCCCACCATTGTCCTCAATGTACAATGCTTTATCTGATTTTGTTGTTCAACTATTACATTGCTGACTTGCTGAGTGGCTAGAGTCACTAATCCTAGTAATGAGCATACAGTCAATCAGTCATAGTATAATTTGTGTGTTGTGTTACAATGTTTGGTTTTATTATATTTTTAGTTTCTTGGTCTCAATCCAATTCTTTATGTCCCTTTAGGGTGAGCATTTGAAAGCTGTGGTAGGAGCAAGTGGAGGAGGAAAGATAATAGCCGGAACAACTGAGGTTTTCTTGAACCATTTTGCCAAGGGGATGGATCCACTCTCCTCTGTTATGGCTCCAAGATATTACCATCAGGTATTATTTCAATTGAAACACATCTTAAATATATACTCCTTAATACTTTGCACTGAAAATATAATTTTCTTACGACTTAACCCACTCTCCTATGCTATGGAGTATTACTTTTACTACTCCATAATACTTTTCAAAAAAGGACAACCCAACCAAGTTGGTTAAAGTGGTTAACTTGATAACTACAAGTTTTTATTAGCCTTCTTTATTTGAGGCGTTTGTGATTTCTATCCCCTACAATTGTTTAATACAACCTTTGACCAAGTTTCATATTGGGCAATAGTTATAACATGAACCCAACCCATCACAATTTACCTACTGAATGTAAATTGTAAACAATCAGTAAGTAAATTATGTATTTTGAATTCGGGTCCACAAAATAATTTGGGACTGGATTGGCAATGGTGTTTAGCCCGGAGTTTAGGTTTGGATTCTGGCCCAAAGTTGTCCGGTTTAAAAGGATTGGGTTGTCATCTGCACAAACTCAAACAAAGCTAGACCAAATTGGACAGTCTGAAATTTGTTTGGTTGGTCCAATCCCAACTGAAGTTATTAGCAATATAAAATTTGGAATTAAGTTTCAACTGATAAGGAAACAAAAAAAAATTGTTATGCAGCTTTATCCAAATGTCCTGCAGTATGAGAACTGGACAACTGTGGTTGGGGACCATTTTGAATTGGGAGCTGATATAAGGCTAGCCTTACAAAATAAGGGGCATGTCCTATCTGGCCTTGCTGGTGGGACAATTTGTCAATTTATAGTTCAAGAGCTTGAGCCTCCATTGTCTGGTCAGCTTGTGGGTGTAAGTGACCCCAGAAAGGGTGGGTTTCCAGCTGGCTATTAACAACGAAAATGATAATTGTACCCTTATAGTCGTATATAATAAAACTTTCGTTATATGTAATAATAATAATAATAATAATAATAATAATAATAATAATAATAATAATAATAATAAAAGAATTAAATTATGATATACTCATTTTGTTTTAATGCATCATAATATATCATATTAGTGGATTAGTGGGGAGTAAAAAATAGAAGAAAAAAGTAGAAATACATATAGTATTACCCTTTTGCTCTACACAAATGTCTTGAATGCTAGATCTTCTTACTCAAGTGACTAATTTTTAATTCTTTATAAATCCTTATAACATTGAGTCACAAATAAAAATGCCATGCTAATCAAACATCAAATTTATTACATACATGTGATGAATGTCATGCTTATCCAACATCAAATTTATTACATACATCACATCAAAGAGTGATTATCAAATAGTAATTTTAATAAGAAAATATATATAATATTATTTTGAAGCTGGCATAACAGAGGGCTCGTTAACTGTTGAGTAATATTTTAACAGGAAAAAGAAAATAGTTTTTTTTTTTAAAGAGTCATGTTCCATATGGGTATCTGACTTTGTCAACTATGTTGGGGACAGTTCACAAGATTTTTTTGAAAATAGATATGGACATACTGCCAAGTGAACTCGTTTTCAATGAAGGTAAATTGAATTAAAAAAGACTTTATATGACAATATCAATTAAGAGGTTGTTGGAATTAAATTATATTTGGCACATTTAGTTGAAAAATTAACAATCAAAATTGAAATGTGTGGTAAAATTTATTGTTGAATTAGCTCATAAGTGTAAAAAGACATAAAAAGATAAACTAAGATATTAGGATGTTGATTAATGAATGATAACTTGTGTCGTTTTTATAAATTATGGAGTAATAAAGACTAAAAAGTTAAAAAGTCAGAAGTTAGAGCTATTATTTAAACTCTCCATGTTTTACAACACAAAATTTATAACTTATTTATAGCTTAAAATAAAATATAAGCTCTTAAATAAATTTTAACAAAAACATTAAACTCTGTGACTTTTTTATATGAGAATCATAACCCACTCACCTTATACTAGTTTTGGGGCAAGTGATAACCACATTTCTTATATAAAGTGTGGACCACCAACTCCCTCCCTCAATAACTATCGAGAATTATTCACTAAAAACAAAATAATATAACGTGTGGACCACCAACTCCTTTCCTAAACAACTATCAAAAGTTATTCATTAAAACACACAAATGAGATAAAAACTTAGAGATTGACAGGACAATTCACAATTTATTTCCAAGAGATTGGAGTGCTTTTGGTCAAGTATCTGATATAATTTAAAGAAAATAAAACGTGATAACATTCAATTCTATCCAGACATGATCTCTGCCACCAAATCTTGGCGCATGCATTCATTATTCATCTCTACTTTATCAAAAAGTCAAACCATTTTTTGGTGCAGACGTCTAAGAATGCTCCCCCGGGCGCGCAAATTTTTTATTTAAGTATTATTGATTCTATTACGAGATAAAATCTATTTTATACTTTCTCTATTTATTGCAGTTTAAATAGTTGATACTCCACTATCAAAATTTAATTATAACATTCTCTCAAAGAGAGTTATAAATCTGTCATCTGAGCATAAGATATTTGGTCTGATCCACAATTATTTAATCGATTGTCGCATGGGTCCCTCGAGCGTTATATGACAATATCCTAATTAATTCCTTGCCTTGTATGCTGGTTTTTGTCGTCGTCTTACAAATAAATAAACGTGTCATTTCGTTGCACATATATTGATACTATGAAATTATGTTCCGTATATTATATTGTTTCAAAAAAAAAATAAAAAAATACCATAGACTATATGAAAGGAAACCAAACAAATATTATTACTATACATATCTCCAAGAATGCATGCATCCTCTTTAGATTCAGTACGTGCAAGTACGTTACTTGCAACACACACAAACTGTTCAAAATTGCCAACAACCTTACATTGGAATAAACTTAGGATGGATCCGAAGATTTTTTGTTTTCCATTTTAACTTGTGAACACTAATGTGGGATCATGCTGTCCTCCACTCTGTTAGCTGCCTTCATTGCCTGCACAATAATTTGAAAATGTATCATTAATCAAGTATCATTGGTATACACAAGGTTTTCAATTTTTTTTTACTTGTGAATTAAGAAACATAATACTCCTACTCAGATATATGCTCTGGATGAAGCTTGTGACTACTAACTAGTAACTAGTGGTTACCAAACCAATTGTCAGACCAATTTAGTTGGGATTGCCTAAATGTTTTGTTTGAGCTTATAAAATACAAAATAAAAATTAAGGAAATGTGCTTCACCTCTTTCTCCCAATTTGTTCTCCAGGTTACTATAGCAAGAAGTATTGCTTGTACAAAAAGAGCCACCATGGTTCCCAACCAAAGTCCCTGATCACCATTTTTCATAAAGCAATTAATCTTAATCTTTTTTCCTTTTTTTGTGCAAAAATAAAAAAATAAAAAAATAAAAATTCAAGAGGGACAATAAACACCATACCTTCCCTCCAACATGGAGAACAAAAGCTAAGAATATAGCAGCAGGCAATCCAACCAGATAATATGCTCCAAGATTGATGATTGCCCCAATGTGTTGCCATCCACACCCTCTTGCAGCACCTGATTGAGATTTTCATTCAAGGAATTAAGAATTATTATGCACAAACACCAGTTCTATCGGCTCAATCTAGTAGTAATTCGGTTCTTGATGATCTGTTTATGTGTTCAAATCGGGCACGAGAGAGTTAGTTGACAGACCTGAGAGCACACATTGAATGCCATCCAAGAAATGCGACCCTGCTAACAACAGTAGCATCTGCCCAACATATGCCACTACTTCTTCCTCGGTGCTGTAACAATAGCCCCAAACTTTATGCACTGAAACCATTACGGTTGCTGCCAGAATCCCTTCTGCAATAACCAGAAGTATCCCGGTTGATACTGCTCTTCGGGCTGCCACTGGCTCTCCAGCTCCCAGTTCGTTTGAAACTCTAATGCTGTCCAGAAATTCAAGCAATGTAATGTAAATCATAGCAAAACATGCGTTGATTGAGGTGAATGAGAGCCTGGGGTGTACCTTAGGGCGCCACTAATGCCGAAAGGTAGCATATAGACTATGGCACATGTATTAAGGCTGGAAGATATATGACATGAAAGCAATAATTAGTAGCTTTGAAAAACATAGCAGATGGAGATGTTAGTACTGGTATTTCGAGGAACTGACGTGATAGAAACAGCAGACGCTTCAAGTTGTGGATTTGGAAGAATGCCGGCTAACAAAACCATCACCTCGAATGACCAATACTCCAAGCTGTTTCAAGAACCCGAGATAATTTTGTCAGAATCATGAATATATGTCAGAATAATGTATTCATTATTCATTCTTTGTTACTGAAAGTCATGGATATATAATTAATTACCAAAGCATAGCGGCTGAAGGGATTGCCAGTTTCAGAAACTTCATTATCTCGGAGAACACTTCCTTTGAAAATGCAGGCCAAGTATCTTTGCACATAGGCGACTTTCTGATATACAAAGCAAGTAGCATCACATTAACCCAGTATGACACAGCAGTAGCCAGGGCAGCACCTTTGTTGCCAAGCCCGGTTTTGAAGACAAGAATCCAGCAACTGAGTACATGCACCAAAGTACTAATTCCCGCGGTGACCACCAAAGGGAAGACATTGTTTTGGGCTTGCAGGAACCGAATGTAACACTGAAGAAGAGCATAGGCAAACAGGCCTGGGATCAGAAACGAGGCGTAGTTTCCTGCTTCAGCTGATATCTCAGGATCCTGTCCCATAAACACGAGAATAGGCCCTGTGTTGGCCCAAATACAAGCCAGGGGAACACTGATTAGCAGCAGAATTAGCATTGCCCTCTGCGTATGAACTCCTAGCAATCGGTAGTGTTTAGCGCCATATGCCTGGCCACAGAATGTCTCCAATGCACAGGACATTCCATTCTGCTCAGCAGTTCAAAACCCATAAATAAGAGCTCTAAAGCAATTTAATCAAGACCTATAATTACACCTACAACACAATTATCTTGCGCACAGAAGACAAAATTTCCTCCCCAGAGCCCCACACCTGGCCCGACAAGAGCTCTAAGGCCTATAATTACACCTACAACACAATTATCTTGCCCACAAAACGCAGAACTCTCTAACACCCGGGCCCCACTCCCCGCCTCAACAAAATAGTAGAGAGGGCAAATCACAGTAACTCCACACCTATGGGAGGACTAGTGTTTGGTGCCCCACCACATTGGGTGTAACTCCTACACTAGGGCTGCCAGGCTGGATCTGGATCCTTGTTACAATCTACAACACAATTATCTTACAGTAGGAATGAATCACAGTCAAATTGTTTAGCATTAAGAAGAACTGATCCAAGCAAACAGTGCATCTCTGGTATATTTATAGCATGTTCAATCAGATTAAAAAGATTATAGATTAAATAATATACTGTTTTAATGCACAAGTAACATAGAATATGTTTGGATGATTCATAACTCACAGTCCATATTCAATAATCAGAACTTTGATGGAACATTGTTAGCTTATGATTATAGATTATTGATGATCTGTGATTATAAAGTATGTATGTATAGATATAAATGGAGGTTACCAGCAAGGTGTAACCAGTGACAGTGGCGAAAGAAGTGGCTATGGAGGCACCAGAAAGGGAGAGCTCTCCCAGGTGACCAACAAACATGATGGAGATGACATTGAAGCAATTCAACAAAAGGTTAACAGACATTAATGGAACTGAGAGCCCCATCAGCTTCTTCGCTTCCGCCTTCGTCTCTTCCCATTTCTTCTGCTTTTCTTTCCCATCTTTTGAGATCAATGGAAACTCGACATCTTCTTCTCTCTCCCTGCTGCAACTTTCCTTTTTTTTTTTCTTTTCCTTTCTCTCTCCCTCAGCTTCAGTACTTCACTCTCAGTCTTCTCAGCTCATTAAATAGTGTATCCATTGGAAACTGTAAAGAAAAATACTTCTCCCAATTTTTTTAATTTTTTTTTTTTGAGAAATACTTCTCCCAAGCTCTACTTCAACTTTTACTTCTTTTTTTTTTTCCTTCTTTTTTTTCAACTTCAACTTTTACTTATTCTCACTAAATTTTGATGTTTGGACATTTTTATTGACCAAATTTTAATGCTTATATCTTTATTAGGACCCGTTATATAGAAGAAATAAATGCAATTTGTAAATAATTGGAGAGGCCGCCGCCACCTCAAGTTCGCCAAAGCCAAAACACGGTCCAAATTCATATAAGTCAACCATACATTATTCTTTGCGTCCTTGATATTTTTGTGTTGATTTGACAATGATAAGACAAAAATGTGTAGAAATAAAAAAAATTAGACTCAAATGTAAAAAGTATCAATCTCATTACCTTCTCATATTAGAATTTTTGAGGAGAAGGCAATGAGACTACCTTCTTTATCAAAAAAAAAAAAAAAAACTTACAGCTTTAACACCTTCTCTCCCCTTATTATTATTAGTAGTAGTACCGTGTAGTACTAGTTATAGTTATTATTATTATTATTATTATTAGGGTGTACCGTAGAGTAGAACTAGTTGTTATTGTTATTATTATTAGTAGTAGTAGGAGTACCGTAGAGTAGTACTAGTTATTATTATTATTATTATTATTATTATTATTAGGAAACATTTTAGTACACCCAAAAAAAAAAATTCAATGTCTTGAGTGAAACTTATTATAAATGTTGACAAACGAAATTATTGAGTTCTATTGGGTCGGGTGGGGCAGTAAGCTAAGGGCCAAGTCTAGCATCATATGGTTAGATGAATTGTTAGACTCTTGAAAATGTATGGCAGTATATAAGAAAATAAACCTTGACTATGAACTATAACTTTTAGAAACGAACTTTTTTAAGGATAATTGAAATTGATTATTTGTTTTCACTTGTTAGATTCTCATGCAACTAAGCATATACATCAAAATTGTCCAAACCATTACTGAGGAAATATAATCACATTGATGTACAAAAATACCGATAGTTTATATATAGAACACACAAATTGAGGTGAATATTGAAATTTCATTGAATTGCAACTAGCAATAATACTTAAAATTATTCTTATTACACAACAAGATGGACATATAGCGCAACCATGCATGCATATACTTATAGTTTAATGGATTATACCTCCAGGGTTTATAATATAACCTTTAACATACAAAACTCAAATACTCAATATTTTAAAGGTGAATAATGTGGTGTACGTTGCGTATGTAGTCAAGCCTACAATTAAAAAACAAAATACTTAATATGTATCCTTAGGAAATATGATGAAATTAAATAACAAAATATATAGTTTACAAGATACATACTACGTTAAGATGAGATGAATGCATGATTGAAATTTTAATGGTTTTCACTTTTCACCGCTGATGACATTTAACAATGTGTTGATGCTTTGGGTTGAGCTACCATTTGGCCCTACAGCTCTTTGGACAAGCTCTTTGTACACTTCAACTTGCCTCTTTAATGCCTTCCCCGTGTCAGAAGATAGGACCAATTCAAGGGCATCCATTGTTCCATTCTTGGTAAAACCTCCCCCAATATCAACCCTCACCCCAATTCCCCATACCCTCTCAACCATCCAAGAATTTAGATGGTGATCCCCAAAAAATGGCCTACAAATTATGGGCACCCCGGCAGTAATACTTTCCAGAATCGAGTTCCACCCGCCGTGATTTATGAACACTCCGATTGAACCGTGACCCAACACTTTAACTTGAGGTGTCCATGGGACAATTTTCCCAAACCCTTTGGTCCTCTCCAAGAACCCTTCTGGGAGATGGGTGATAAACTTCTCTCCCAGTGACCAAAGAAACGGAGTTTTGCTCTGTTCCAGCGCTTCAGCCATGGCGTTTAACTCGTTGGGGGGTGGGGTTGCCACTGTCCCGAAGGCTAGATATGCCACTGAGTTTGGGGGTTGAGAATCTAGCCAGGGGAGGCAGTTGTGGCGGTCTAGGTTGTCGGATGAGGGGGGTGGGGATGTGAGGTTGAAGGGACCGATGTTTAGGACGTTTGAGAATCTTGTTTTGAGATGGTTTATGATGGGTGGATCCAATTCTTCGAAGGAGTTGATGGGGATTATGGTGGTTTTCTGTAACGCACTACCCATGTTGTGAAGCATGACTGCGAATGGTGAGTCTATGTTCCCCGACACGATTCCACTCGGCATGTCGCCAAGGCGTAGCTCAGATAACCCAGGAATGAATGTCACGATTTCTTCTTCACGTCCTATGATTAAATTGCAAAACTAACCAGTTCAAATTATGAAGATCAATAAATTATTTGGACAAAAAAATTAAACCAACCAACTCAGACTAAAAAGATTAATAAGTCACCCAGTTAAAATTAATGTTTTCTAAGGCCTACACGCAAGAAGCTCATCTCTTTGAGAAATTACTCCGACACTGTTTCTGGTGAGACTTCTTTCTAAATTTCACCCTTTGAGTTATTAATTACCTGGTTGGAGTCCTATAGTTTCCCTGATGAGGTCAGTATAGAGGTGGAGTAAGAGCGAGGCAGCACCGGAGGTCCAAACAGGCACCCACGAAACCCCCATCTCCGCCGCCATTTCACCGGAGAACCACAGGAACGCATCCGCCACCACGCACCCGACCCCCTTTCCATCAGCTGCCGCCACGGCTGTCTTGAAATTTTCCGGTGCCGACTTCAGGAACATGCCGATCTCTTCCTCCACGTTCCCGGCAAACACGTAGCCCTCCGGCAAGCCATCGGCCACGTCGCAGCGCTGGATGTTCCCGGGGATTTGAGAGGTCGTCGCAAATACCTTAGCGTTCGACTTGGCGGTGCTGAAAAAGGTGAAAGTCGTGTTCGGCGCGGGGGTGGCTAGGCGGCGCACGAGGCCGAACAAAAGTCCGGGGTGGGTTGCAAAGGGGAATGCTAGAACCGCAACGTGACGGCGTTGGACGACTGAGGTGGACGCCATATATGTTTGATGAGTTTACTTCTCCGGCGGCATTTTAATGGCAAACCATGACTGCTTGTAAAGAGAACAGGTGGCGTACGTGCATGAGTAATACGTGACCCACAATTATGGAAAGATAAATTGCATATAGCAAAAGGCGGAGGATTGTTGCACCTGAATCAAGAGATAATTAAGGATTCGGTATTAATTATTAAGATATCACTTTCGATCCGATGCTATGTTCGCTACTCATTTGTTATTACATGGTTATATAGAGAATTCACAACCAACTGATCTCTTCACAGTTGTCGGGTAATATTAATTAATTTATCCAATCACTATTATATTCCATCTCCCACAACCAACTTCACGACCAATAATACTTAAAAATACAGTACACATAATAAAATAAATCAACTTTAAGTTATTTGATAGAGTTAACCTCGTAGTAGCGGTGATCTCCAGCCATAGTTAAGTATGAGTACCATAACTTGGTGATATATAGTTGCATCCCATAAAAAAAATAAAAAAATAAAAAATATATATATATATATATATATAGTTGCATCCCATCAATACAAAATTTATATAGGCATAATAGTTAAATATGGACAAAACCTAAATGTCTAATCCAACCAATTACTTAATGACATAGTCCACCTACACCACTAATCTTTGATGCTCATGTACCCATATGGACTAGCCTGGCCCAGCTACCATCGTAGCTTAATTCTTAGCCATAACATCTACCAATAATCCAATTTTAATGTTCATGTACCCATATGGAAATATGGAATGGCCTGGTCTAGCTTAGCTACCATCGTAGCTTAATTCTTAGCCATAACATCTACCAATATTAATGTTCAATCGTGGCTTAATTCTTATCCATAACATCTACCAATATTAATTACTCATATATATACTTTTGTAGTATAAATCTTTGCCGTTCATAGTGTATACTAATGCACTTTCAAATATGATAAAAACGCGTACGTTGATATTTTTGTAAAAATCTTAAACTAATATCACTCTTTGCAATTGCAGTATAAATTTTTTCACTTGTATAAAACTTTTACACTTTGTAGTAAAATTTCAAAGTTAGACAAAATTATCAAAACTGCATTTTTTTTGTACTTATATTACTCTTTGCACTAGTAGTATAAACTTATGTACTTGTAATATAAAACATTATCACTTTGTATTATAAATCTTTGTACTTCAAAGTTAAAGGATTATGAAAATGTCACTGTTTTTTTTTTAATTTAAAAATTTCCTTCATTCATGGGGGTTGATCTGGACTAAATCGATCAAGGCTTGAGTTCTCACCCATTTAATAATTGAGCCTCTCTATTTATTTGAACAAAATTATATATATGAGAGAGAATTTTCAAAATATATATATATATATATATATATATATATGAGAGAGAATGTAAGTGTGTAATATTAACACCCAATCGCTCATGCATAGCTATTTGTTAAAGAAGAATTAAATTATGTTAATTTGGTACTTCTATCATTGTTGAATTATTATTACTATTGTTGTTGTTATTGTAATGAGATTGAATGGAGATGAGAATATGAGATTATTGGTATACACATTTTGGGCTTCATACACACAAGACAAAAGCCTCCCCTCAAAACTCATCATCACTAGAAATGGTGAACCATAATAAACAAGTTAAGTTTTATTTTTGATCCACCATAAAAATGAGTATATGATAATGGTAAGAAGTTAAGAATTGAAAAAGAAAAGCAAGGTAATTTATACCTTTTGGTTTTAATTGTGTATCAATTACAACGGAATATTACAATTTTGTATTTTGGATGCAAATAAAAAAGCTAGTTAATAGTTTAAGATTGATTTTTATATACAAATGCTTGTGAAAACTGATTTACAAATGATTGATTTTTCAAACACCTTCGTGATGTGCTCTCTTTTTCCTAATTCTGTTAGGGCTTATTTATCGTGGATCAAAAGCACTGCATATCTGCATCGTTGTTAATTAATTTGAAGATAAACAATGAATTTAGATTTTTATTGCGTTTGGTGAACCATAATTGTACGAGAAGAACAGTTTGCTGACCTTTTTAGTGTCCATGAAAAATCTGGACTGTTCGACTGATCTGCTCTGGTTGAGTACATAGGGTATGATTCTATACAAAGCTGTCGCTTACTAAGCTACCATTTCAGCGATTTGCTTACTATTATGATCAGTTTCACCAAGCAGACCTTCAAGCCCGCTATCGCAATCCCCAAACCCAATTCCGCGTCGGCTTTCTCTGGCCGGGTATTGAGTTTCAGGTCCGATTTCGGATCGGAGCCCCTGAAGATTCACACGGGAGGTAGAGATTTCTGTTACCGGCTGTTCCTGGTGGATCGGAGTGGTGGTGAAATGGAGCTGGTTAGGAAATTGAGCCGAGGGTGCTTCTCAGACCCGCCGAAGAATGATCAGGAGGTTGAATTAGAGCCGGTTGAAGGCGGCGAAGATGTTTTTGATGCTGCAGCTGCGGACTCCAAGGTCCAGCCCGAACACCTTGTGATCATGGTCAATGGACTTATTGGAAGGTGATTTTGTTGATTTAAGCTTTTCAGATATATGTATTTTGTCATAATGTTTCTATGCATAGCAGCATATGTATGTGAATGTGGTCACTCTTCTGGGTAGTCTGCAAATGTATGAATTTTTCCTTTGGTACTCTCGCATAAAATATGGAAATTGTCTTTGCCTGAAGGTAATGGTGTTTCAGCCAGTTAGGAAGAGGAGAACATATGCAAAATTTCTAAGCATGCAGCTAATCAAATGGATATGAGACCATAGAGATAGATAGCAATATAATTGGGGAGTGGATCTGCTGCTAGAATAGTAATTTATCATTTTAGCTTGTCAATATTATTGATCTTTTGCCATCAGGCTAGCACATATCAAGAATCAATTTGATATTCTCATATGCCTTTTGAGTGGGAAATTGATCAGAAGACTTATTTTTGCTTTTGCGTGTGTCTTTCTTCTTATTCTTATTCTTCTTTTTAAGGTTTATTAATCTTTCTTCCTGCTTCTTTCTAGTGCTGATGATTGGAGATATACTGCCAAACAATTTGTAAGAAGGCTCCCTGATAGAGTTGTAGTTCATTGTAAGTTGACCTTTGCTCTTGACAAAACCAATTGTTATATGATGAGTATAATTTTATTTATTTAGAGAGGAGAGAGAATGATGTCATCGCAAAATGGGTGGATTTTCTGGCTGTAAGAAGGAATGACTTGGAAGAAAGAATGGAACAGTTACAGAGGGAGACACTTGGCCTTGAATTGTTAGGAGTGGATGCCTAGAAGAGCCACCAACTGCATTTGGTTATTTTTATTTATTTATTTTATTTAATTAAGGGGCATTAATTAGTCCTATGCTCCCAATCCTCCCATTTAAGAATCCAACCAAGATACTGGAGGATTGTCCTACACTGGTGGGAAAACTTCAAGAGCTCAAATATAAGTAGGATGCAATGGGTTCATTTGCAATTAAATGTTAACTACTCTGATGGGTTGCATTTTTCACTTTTAATATACTTGTATTATCTTTTTTGTCTTTGGTCAAACAGTGAGCCCTAATGGCATGGTTTACTTAACTTTAGATCACTAAGTGAAAATTATGTAGCTGTAATTGGGCTGGAACCACACACTAATGGCTATAGAAATGCTAAGACAAAAATACATGAATTTGCAGACTAAATATAAATTTGTTGCTTTTTTTTTGGTATTATTAGGTAGTGAATGCAATCATTCACGATTAACTTTTGATGGCGTTGATCGAATGGGTGAAAGATTGGCTGAAGAGGTATTTTGCTAATAACTTGTGGTCCTCATCTTTAAGTTACTCAATTATTTTATTTGAATTCACTTTATTGGACAGTCTACTTTGCAATGCTTATTTGGGACATATATATACACCTCTGCCTCTTTGTAGTGCAGGTGGTGGAAGTGGTTAAACGCTGGCCTGGGTTGCACAAAATCTCTTTTGTTGCTCACTCTTTGGGCGGACTTGTTGCACGATATGCTATTGGGAGGTTATATGGGTCTTCCACAAAAGTTGAAGTAAAAGATTTTAATGGTTTCTGTTCAAGTGTGGATACAGATGGCGGTGTGCGTGAGAAGTTTGATGATGAAAGGATTGCCGGATTAGAGCCCATGAATTTCATAACAGTTGCCACTCCACATTTGGGTTCCAGAGGACATAAACAGGTATAAATGTTAGTTTTTTGGGTTTTGTAGATCTTTTTTTGGAAGTTTTTGCTGCATCTTGTTCAATAATTTTTTTTTTCCTGCTTTAAGTGATTTGATTTGTCCTTGGCTTTCTTTTTGGGGAATGATAATCCCAGAGCAAATCTTTTAGTGCCAGAGAGCTAGGTGCAATCAGAGGAACATACACAATTGATTGCTCCAGTAACATGAAATTACTCTAGCCGTATGAATAGTCATTTTGGTACTCTTCTGTCACATTCACAAGTGACTTTTTGAATACTCTAGGTGACCTTTGAAGTCACCTTTGTGTTCCTTCAATTGGCACCCATCTCACCTATAAATATACTCACTCCCATTTGTGTACCAAGTGTGCTTGAGTGAAGATCTCTCTTGTGTGCAAGGTGCTTGAGAGCTTAGAATGATATACACTGGTGTGTGAGATTCTGTGTTATAGTTTGGGAGTTCCCCCTTTGAGTTGTACCTTTCCCACCCTAAAGAAATTGCCATCTATCTCTCTTTACTATAATTTTCTCTTTTCTTGTTCTTATATTTTGTCAATATGTTATTGTTTTTGTGTGGTTACTAATAAACCTCTACCTGAACAATATTTGGGTCACGATCCTGTTGAATTCCTAACAATAATTCATGTGTATGAATGTATGGTGGCTCAGGCATACGTGTGAGAGATAGAGAGAGAGAGAGTGTGTGTTTAGCTTGAAATACTGTAACTTAATCAGCAACTTATATATCTGCTACTTACACCTATTATGTAAGTTACTGAAGCCAGGTTGATGTGCCTTGCTGTCTTTAATATTTACCATACTTGCTCATTTCTAAGCATAATTGATTGTTACTCTTGATGAAGAGAGCGTAAATTGCCATCTTTCTCCAACTGTGTTCTTTGTGGATCTTCAGCTGCCTCTGCTCTGTGGTCTTCCTTTGTTGGAGAAAGGAGCATCTCAAACTGCACACTGGATTGTTGGGAGATCAGGGAAGCATCTCTTCCTCACTGATAATGATAATGGAAAGCCTCCTCTTCTTCTTAGGATGGCCTATGACTCAGATGATCTCAAGTTCATGTTAGTAATAATCTTTTCTTTCCATTTCTCATTTTGGGAATGAATCAGCTGATACAACTTCCTGTACTAAATTACATTACTGATTTACTAACTTTGTCATTATCTTTACATGTAGATCAGCTTTACGTTCTTTTAAACGGCGTGTGGCATATGCGAACGCGAACTATGACCGTATCCTTTTGCTTGATTCTAATTAATCATGGAGCTAACTTCAATATAATCACATAACATTTACTTTTCATGGTATTAGCAAAATTTCTCCCTTTACCAATCTTTAAGATGTTGTTGGATGGAGTACATCATCAATCCGCCGTCAAAATGAACTTCCAAAGGTTTGTATTGTCCCCCCCCTCCCCACTCTCTTAAAGCTCATTTAGTTAATATGTTTATCTCAGTCGTTGATTGTACTTTTGAATTTTGTCTTCCTCAGTCCAACTTTCTTGTCAATGATTTGAAGTACCCACATATTGTACACGTGGAGCAAGAAAGTGCTGAAGAAGTCAAACATAAAGCATCTTCTATTCTTGGAACAGAAACAATTGACTTAGAAGGTTTTGTTAAATCATTTCATTTGCAACCGGAATCCCCAACCCTGTCTTTTCCTTAGTTTAGCTATCTAAAGGACTTAGTATACTGAAAAAAAATAATGTGCTCATAAGTTAGATAAGTATTAGCTTCCCTGATATAGGTTCCTATTGCTATATCTCTATCCTTCCCCCCTCCCCCTTCTTTTTTCTCTTTTTTCCTGCTATAATAATAATTACGGAGTATTATTTTAAAGCTTAGTCCCCATGTCTCTTGTATACCAAGTATTTTTTATTTTTTATTTTTCAAAAAAGCAGTAGAAATCTCCAGCCCAACTGTCCTTAAAGAAATCTTGTTTGCTTCTTTGTGTTTTGATGAGAGTTTTTCTGCAGAGGAGATGATCAGAGGCCTGACTCAAGTACCATGGGAGCGTGTTGATGTTAGCTTTCATAAAAGCAAACAAAGATATGTTGCACATAATACCATACAGGTACTTATCAACCTATATAAGGATGTGGTTCCTAAGAACCTAGGACTAAATTTACACCACAGATGACTAAGGGATTACAGCACAAATCAGATATTTGGCATTTGACTAATTGCAACTTGTGTTCATCTGTATTGTTATGCTGCTATTCTGTTCATAAAAGCAAACAAAGATATGGTGCTTATATCATGTGCCCTCCTCCTCCTCTATAATATAGGTGAAGAGCTATTGGATGAATTCGGATGGTGCTGATGTGATTAAGCATCTTATTGATAATTTCCTTCTCTAGTTGTTCCATTCAGCACCTTTCAGAATCCTGATGAGTAGACAGACAGACATTAGGCATAATTGCCAAACTACTTGGTGTAACATTAATCTGTTTGTTGATAGAATTGAAACATAGTGATGGATGGATGGCGGTGTATATTTTTTGTTTTGTTTTCGTTTTTTTTTTTTTTTTACTACAATCTAGCTTATACATAGTATTTGTTCACATGATAATACCAACATCCTTAATTGGAATGAGACTTGAACCTGAGACCTTTTGTTTGGAATGGTACGGTGCTATCATATCACAAGGTACTTGGCATTGACGGTGTTGTACACAATTTTGTTAAAAATGAATATGGTTGATGAACCTTCATATGTGGATTACCTCATATTTCAGAGGGGATTGTACTGGCCCATCATATTGGTACTTAGGAATTATAAAATCAGTATATACTTTTCGTGTCATTATTATCTGTCTTAAAAAGTTAGTAAAGGGTCTATGATATAAACTTGGATCAAAGACCTACATCGCTTGATAAGCTACAAGACACTAGTGACGAAAGCTCAAGCTTATGAATCAAACTCTTTCCATTAAAATAATTCATGATTATATCAATTCTACAACAATATTAATTTGTTACTTTCGTAATTATTTTATTTAATATTAATATCTATCAATCTTTTCAAAAAATTATCATAAACTCTAAATTTTTTCAATAAGTCCACTATAAACTTCACATTTATTTATTTATATATAATCTAATATTTTATTTGAATATAAGATTAATTAATTAATTATTTACAAAGAATAATGTCATGGAGGGAATTTAGGAAATAAAAAATTAAGAGGATGAGAAAAGTTTCTTTTTACAAGTTAAATAATAATTTGTAAAGTAATACATTTATAAAACTCTTCGAGGTAAAAAAAACTCAGAGATATTATAGGAAAATATAATATTTAAAAGGATATGATATTATATTTAAGAGTTTTTTCATTGTTGAAGTTAATAACAAAAGTAATAATTACAATTTTAGAAAGAAGTATTAATTATGATACCATCGATATTGCGTATTAATTTTATACTTAGGAATAATTATGTTAAGATTAGTTTTAAATATAGTAGTGTACTAGAAAATCTGAAGTGCCACATCAGGTTTGAGTCACCTTATCACCTAGACTAGATAATTTCGATTTTCGAATTTCAGTCAACACTCAACACGTATACATAATCCCAAACGTTTCCAATCCTCCTCCTATATATAAGCTTCTGTTGTGATCATTGTGGGGCTGAGCAGAGAGGTTGTGTTGAACTCTTCTTCCTGAATAGCAGGGATCCATCTCTATCTGGAATTGTACTGCTTTCGACGAGTTTGCATTGAACTGGAATTGTTGAATCTCTATCCGTAAGCGCCTCTCTCTGCATTTCTGTATATTATAATCGGATAAACTTGCGTTCTTTAGACATAATTTGTGTCGGTATGTGTGTGCGTTTTTATTTTTATTTGTGTACATTATAATCGGATAAATTTGCCTTCTTTAGATATAATTTGTGTCGGTATGCGTGTGTTTTATTTTTATTTGTGAATTAAAAACTCAAGACTGTTTTGCAAGTAGATCAGAGAAGAAGGGTATGGCTGCTTTTGTCTATGTGTTGTTATTTGGAGAAATCATGGGTTGTTTTTAGTAGTTTCTGTTTTTTTGTTTTAATTGATTAAAATGCTCTACAAAGTAGAGTTGGAAGGAATTGAGGAATTGTACTGGGTAATAGTGATATTTAAAGTTTTGGTAGAATCAATAATCAATCATTGTTATTGTTTTGTTGCAGCACTCTCGGTTGATGATAGACATGATGGCTGGGAAGGTCTTTTTTCTCCTTATTTTCTTGAATGGGATCTCAAATATAGTGGTAAAGAATCTTCCCTGTCTTCAATTTCGTATCTATTAGAGCAAAACAAACAGACTTTTATGTTGAAAGCTTATTCATTCTATTATTGTTTTGATCCTTATTTCGGTTCTGCTATGTGTCTGTGTAAGGAATTATGAGTCTTAAGTGCTGTTTTTCTAGGTTGTTATTAGGGACTGAAGTGGTATCAGTGCATCACTAAGACATTCAGGTGTTGTTTATAGCCCTTTCATTAAGTTTATCTTTGGTGCAGATTGCTGCTGGTCCACCAACATGCCCTGCAGATATTAAAAGTGATTGTGCAAGTGACTCAGGTGAATGGGAAGGTGAATTCTTCCCTGGAATTCCCAAGATTAAATATGAGGTGCAAAATATATGATCTTTCTTGCCTTATTGTATCATGAAAAAAAAAAGGTTGTCTTTCCCCTTGTGAAAATTTTCAGGATTTCCACAAATGTCTATTCTGGCTGCTGCGAAATTGCAATTTTTATTGCTGATACTGTTACATGCTTCCTTTATTGTTTATATAGGGTCCTTCTAGTAAGAACCCACTGTCTTTTAAATGGTACAATGCTGAGGAGGAGATTCTTGGGAAAAAGATGAAGGTAGGTGATTGGAATTCCTTTTTACTTTTTGGTTCAATGTTGTACTCTAATTGTCACTAACTACATTTTTTTTTAATATAAATAGGATTGGATGAGGTTTAGTGTTGCATTTTGGCATACATTCCGTGGCACAGGTTCTGATCCATTTGGTGCACCTACGAAATTATGGCCATGGGAAGATGGCACTAATTCCTTGGCCATGGCTAAGAGGAGGAGTAAGAAATGACATTTAATAGAGTTTAGCTAGGTGAGCAACTCTAGTTGTTTAGTCTTTACTCATTGTCCTTGTGTTAATGGTTGGTTTCAGTGAGAGCAAACTTTGAGTTACTAGACAAGCTTGGAGTGAATAGGTGGTGCTTTCATGACAGAGACATTGCTCCTGATGGCAAAACACTAGAGGTAAGCCCTGTAAATATGATTCTATTTGTCAAATTTCTTTCGTACTTTGTACCTTAAAGTTGTGTGCTTGAATAACTGAGTTAAGGTAATTGTTCCAATGTAAGGTGTGTATGTAATGCTTTGTTCTTTTGTTTTTGATGCATCTTTGCTTGTAAATAAGATGTCAACTCTTTGAAATTTTTTTACTCACCCTTATCGTCTCTTGTATTGCAGGAGGCCAATGCAAACTTGGACGAAGTGGTAGCACTTGCTAAAGAGCTTCAGGTAGTTAGGAACTCTCGATTGAAGTGTTATGACTTTGTTTTTTTTGCTTGTTTGGTACACTGGATGATTGGTGCTAACCATTCTTTTGAAATCCTGCAATGTTGAGGCTTATAAAATGACCCTCTTTTCAAAAATTTCAATTTTGGCAAAACAAGCACTTATATGTAATCTCTTAAAATGGCTTCTGTATATGCTCTTTTTCCTATTGCTTATTAGCTTATTTATAATGTTTTGTCTCAAAACATTTCAGGGTTCAAAGATCCGGCCTTTATGGGGTACAAGTCAGTTGTTTGTGCATCCACGATACATGCATGGTGGTGCAACTAGGTTTGTTGTGCCTTGTTCTGAACTAGTGTGATTATCATGTATTTTACAGCCCTTTGCTCATTGTTTCTGGTTTGAGAATTTTCAGCTCCGAATTAGGAGTATATGTCTATGCTGCAGCACAAGTCAAGAAGGCTATGGAGGTTAGCACTCCAGTTCTTTTATATATATATATATATATATATATATATATATATATATATATATAAGTTGGATTTTTGTAATGTATATTATGCACTGTATTTATGCTACTTTATGTGAATTGCAGGTTACGCATTACCTTGGTGGTGAGAATTATGTTTTCTGGGGTGGCCGAGAGGGTTATCAGAGTCTTTTGAACACAGACATGGAAAGGGAGTTGAACCATTTGGTAAGGCTACCAAATAAAACTTGAAGTTACAGCCTAATGTTTTTCGTCTTTCAATAAATGCAGAAAATATGCTAATGACATTTGACATGTCAAAATACTCAATACTCAATGATTTGCACATTATTGAGAAGTTGGTACAAAGTGTTTTATTGCTTGGGCATCAATGGCTTCTTAATGTGTTTGGTTATATTATCTTTGAAATGTCTATTGAAAATTTGTGGTTTTACCTCGTGACAGGCAAGATTCATGCAAGCTGCTGTTGCTTATAAGAAAAAGATTGGATTTAATGGTATATCCATGTCCTTAATTCTCCCCGCTTAAATGAGCCATTATCTGCTCTATATATATGAACCAATTGGGTTTCATTGAATAACCTTTTTCCCCAGGAACATTGTTCATTGAGCCTAAGCCTCAGGAACCTACCAAGCATCAGTATGACTGGGATGCTGCTACAAGTGCTAATTTCTTGCGGAGATATGGCCTTATAGGTTATTATATTCTTTTATAAATTTAATGTTCTTATTGCCTTTTGAATTGGTGTTTATTTGGGTAGTTCAGTTACATGGCCTTCCACTAATGGTGAAAAGGATTAAATATTGAATGCAGATGAGTTCAAATTGAATATTGAATGCAACCATGCCACTCTGTCTGGTCACAGGTTTGTGCCATTCTGTTCCTGACCATTGTTTGGGAAATGACCTTTTCACGAGCTTATGAAAGTAGGTAGTCGGTGCTCATATTCATACTTTCATTTGCATTGCAGTTGCCATCATGAAGTTGAGACAGCAAGGATTAATGGTTTGCTAGGAAATATTGATGCAAACAGTGGCGATCCCCAAACTGGTATATAGGATCAGAACTTTAAACTATGGTTTTACTTGTTACTGTCATAAATTGTCTGTATGGTAACTCGGAATCCAATTTATGATGCAATACTGCAGGCTGGGATACAGATCAGTTCCCAATGGATGTAGCAGAAGCAACTCTAGTTATGCTCTCTGTTATTAAAAATGTATGTCTAAAGATGTGTTGTTTATATTCTTCTGGATTTCGTGGGGGAAGATAAATGCCGCATTATTAATGAATGATGTTGTTTTTTGTTGTGCTTCAACCTCAGGGTGGGCTCGCACCAGGAGGATTCAACTTTGATGCCAAATTGTTAGTTCCCTTTTGCTCTTCGTATAGAATTTCACTCCTCGCATGCAAAATGGCTTGATCATAATTTAGTCACCTATTGGCGTTGTGTTTGATATATGATAGGCGGAGGGAGAGCACAGATGTTGAAGACATCTTTATCGCTCATATTGGCGGTATGGATACCCTGGCCCGAGGCCTTCGAAGCGCTGCAAAGCTGATTAAGGTGTGGTGATTTCCCTCTTCCTTATTAGCAATCTCACTTACATTTGTGTTGTGGTGTCTGTCATGCAATTTTACCAATTAATATTATATTGGAAAACATACAGGATGGTTCTCTGAATGAACTTGTTCGGAAGAGGTACCAAAGTTTTGACTCTGAGCTTGGTGCTGCCATTGAGGTATTGCTTCAATCTCCTTTCTTTCTCACTATACTTTGTAGCACAGAGAGAGAGACAGATGATATGATTCCATTAAGTAATTAATTTAATTTATAGGCTGGAAAGGCTGATTTTGAACTGCTGGAGAAGAAAGCTATGGAATGGGGAGAACCCAAAGTCCCTTCTGCCAAACAGGTAAGGATAAACAAACTTATTATTGTCTTTTCTTTTTGCACAGTGAACTGAAGGGCAGTTGTTTTTGCGCATTGCATTACAGGAACTCGCTGAGATGATCCTCCAATCTGCAATCTAGAAGACGGATCGTATCGGATGTGAGAATAATAGACCCATCGCAGCCATGTTTAGCAAGTAGCCTTAGCTTCTTTCCTATTAGCCATAATGACAGACAGACAGACAGACAGTGTTTTAGTGTCGCGTCGCATTCATAAATAGAATGTTTAATCAAATCCCTCTACTTTCTACTCGAATAAATTATATTTACGCCAAAATCTATGTTCACTATTGTAGAAGGAGCCCCTCCTACTAACAAGACACTTTCATTTCAACATTGCAATATTAGGATTCTGACACTTTATCTCTTGTGATAGAGATGAATCTTTTATGTTTGCTTATACCAGATAATCAAATCCCTGATAAATGAAAGACAGTGACACAAAGACCCTATTATAATAAAGAGTAAATAAGAAATTATTATGCGTGTATAAAATAATTGAGGATGGAAGACGCTATATGTTAATAAGGAAAGAAATTATGTGTGAATAAAGTAATTGAGGGTTTTGTTCGCTTGCTTTAATGCTTCTTTATTCAATATTTGTTGTGTGTGTGTGTTTTTTTTTTTTTTTTTTNGTTTTTTTTTTTTTTTTTTGAGCTCTACCGACTCTGTTATAATGTAGTATCTATTCATAGCTACTTTCTCGATCTACGGAAGCACAAAGAGTCACATCCACTGAAGCTCGAACCTACTCCATTTCACATGGGAGTGTACACCGCGTGTCATTGACCATAATATTTGGTGTGTTTTGTTTTAATTAAAAGTAAAAATTGATATTGGAGGCATGAGAAGATGTGTAGGGGCAAATGATAAGTGTCAGACTGTAAACGCAGAAGGTTGCAAATGATATTTTTAGGTTAGCAGGTAGCGAGCGGTGCATACAGTGCGGTCAATTAATATGTCTGCAAGTTTGGGAAGAAAATTAATATGTCTGGAGCCACATGACAAAACCCAGACATCATTTACTCCATTTTTTCTGACATTGTTTTCTTACTTTTGGTCCATGCCCCTATTTCTTACTTCATCTTTAGGTGTACTCATCAACTTTGCATTTAAATTTTCTTGTGTTTACAGTTAAAAATAGTTGTGCATTAAACTTGGCAATGTTGCATTAAAACTTTTACTTTCTGATTACGATTTCACTCGGCTTACTCTTTTCGTATACACCAAAAAGTGGTTGTCAAACAACGTACACTCCACTAACTAACCGACAAAATCTTCACTTTTAGCAACCTGTCCATACCCACACATTAGTCACGGTCAAGAGTAGTTATAAAGATTCAAAATCATAATCCATTATTATTATTATTATTTACTTTTTCAAATCATCTCTAATAAATTCGACATCTAAGCCCATAAGGAAATAAATCGACCATTCAAATTGTACCTTAGCCTTTCTCTGAGGACAATGTGCTCAACCGACCGCATTCTTCTATGCACAAAAAAATTAAAAAGTAGATCAGTCAGGTGCTGCGCACGTGCACTGATGAAACAATGTTCCAATCACCCCAACTTATACAAGCACCTCTTGCATCTCTCTTTCTTCCACCTGAGCCAACACTATTCTAAAAATTAACAATTATTTTTGATGTGGATGCTCTTGGGATTTAAACTCTCAAAAGAAGTTGTTCTAAGTAACCTGGGTACACCGTATGCCATAAGTATGAGTGGTTTGAACTCTCATACTATTAAAAGTGTACTTAAGTAACTAATATACATACACCACTAGGTGCACTGTGGGACATAAGTATATATTTTTTATGAAATTTTTAATATTTTGTTTTAAGGAAATAGGGTTTACCTTAAATTTTGTTGTCCTTCATTCCAATCCATTGTTGTTGCTTTCTAGCTAGCCCTGCACCCTATATGTTCATGCTTTGAAAAGAGTGATTCGAGTGCAACTTTGAGTTTCAGATCCAGTCTTCTAAAATGGTGGGTAGTGGCACATGTTTGTTCATGATTTTACTGTCGTCTCTCATGTTCTCCACTGTTCTTTCACAAATCAATGGAGCATCCTCAAATTTCACGAGAAAGCATACATTTATAGTTCTTGTTGACCCTCACTCCAAGCCCTATCCTTTCCTTTCTCATGAAAATTGGTATTCTTCCCTTATCTCCATATCCTCTGCACCTATCCATGTTTACAACAATCTGTTTCATGGTTTTTCTGCCCGGCTTACGTTGGACAATGCTAAATATGTGGAAAACCGTGGTGGAGTTTTGGGTGTGTTTCAAGATTCTGTTTTGCAGCTTCACACCACAAGATCACCATCTTTTCTTGGGCTTCATCACTTGGAATCTCAGTTTGTCAACTCCACGTCATCAGATGTTGTGATTGGGTTGATCGATACCGGAATATGGCCGGAAAGCGAGAGCTTTTCCGACGAGGGATTCGGTGAGATTCCGGGTCGTTGGAAGGGAGAGTGTGAAGAAGGAGTGGGGTTTAACGGTTCAGATTGCAATAAGAAGTTGATAGGGGCGAGATATTTTCTCGGTGGCTATGAAGGTTCATTTGGGAAAGCCGGTGAATACCGGTCGCCGAGAGATTCCGACGGTCACGGTACCCATGTTGCTTCCATTGCCGCCGGAGCTCCGGTGCCGGACGCCGGGTTTTTCGGGTTTGCCGGCGGGATGGCGAGGGGAATGGCTCCGGGAGCCAGAATTTCGATTTATAAGGTTTGTTGGGCTTCCGGTTGTTTGATGTCCGACGTTGTTGCTGCATTTGATAAAGCCGTTTCCGACGGTGTTGATATTATTTCATATTCTCTAGGATTATCCGACCTGCCATTTTACCTTGATTTCTTAGCAATAGCGTCATTCCGTGCGGTCCAACGAGGTGTACTCGTCGTGGCATCCGCCGGTAACGAAGGACCGTTAACTGGAAGCATCACGAACGCGCCGCCGTGGATTCTGACCGTCGGCGCCGGCACTCTTGACCGGAGATTCCCAGCTTTTGTTCACCTCGGAAATGGCGAAATATTGTCGGGCGAATCTGTCACCTTATCGACACGATCCATAATGGGCCGTTATCCACTCCAACTGCATCTCTTACGTAACGTCACATCTTCGCCTTTTGATTTTTCCCGCCAAGACATCATCGGAAAAATCGTACTCTGCATGCTCCAGAAACATGTCCCACGGTTGTCCCTCGGCATGTTCCTTAAAAAGGCCGGAGCTTTAGCCATGTTAATCTCCCATGGTGAAATTGACCCGGAAGGCCTTATTTCGGAGCCCCATGAAATACCCACCGTCACAATTGGTGTGGCAGAAGCCCAGATGGCAGCAGATTACATACTGGCCAATGAAAATCCGGTGGCCGCCATTTTTTCCGGCGGAACAGTTTCCAAGCATGCAAGACCAGCCCCTATAGTCGCCTCGTTCTCGTCAAGAGGGCCCAATTCTATGGTCCCTACAATTTTAAAGCCTGATATTATCGCCCCAGGGGTTAATATCTTAGCGGCTTGGACCGGTGCCGTTGGGCCGTCCGGGACCGCGTCTGATGATCGGCGGTCGAGGTTCAATATTTTATCCGGCACGTCCATGGCGTGCCCTCATGTGGCCGGAGTCGGGGCGTTGATTAAATCGGTGCACCCGAATTGGGGTCCGAGTGAAATCAAATCTGCCTTGATGACCACCGCCTCAATTCAACAATTTCATCACAACCCGACACATTTTTCGCCAATTCTAGACGAGTCTACCAACAATGCAACTAACCCGTTTGTTATGGGCGCTGGACATATACATCCCAAACGTGCCATGGACCCACATTTGGTCTTCGACACTACACACCAAGACTACGTACATTTCTTTTGCAAATTGAACTATACAAAGAAACAGATCAAAATCATGACGGGCAAATCAAATATATTTTGCTCGAATTCAGACCGTGATTTGAATTATCCGGCCATCATTGTGGAAGAAGAGGTAGCACGAGGCGGAGTTGCATTGGTGCGGAGGTTGAAGAACGTTTCTGAAGGAGTTGAAGAGTACGAGGGCAAAGTGGTTGGACCAAGAGGATATTATAGGATCAATGTGAGGCCTAAGAGGTTAAAATTTCATAGAATAGGGGAAAGATTGAAATTTACAGTAAATTTGAAGGGGCAAAGTAGGAATAGGAGGGATTTGTGGGTAGGGGCCATAATATGGAGGGAGAGAGTGCAAAAACATAGGGTTAGGTGTCCCATAATTATCTATCCTACAAATGCATAGCATGTAAATTTAATTAATTTGTTGAAAAGTGCTTCTATTTTCTTTTTAATGAGAACTAAACTATTCCAATTTTGCATGTTTAGAGTTTTATCGAAAGATATAAACCATTCAATATAAATAAATCTAACAAAATAAACAATAAAAATATAACAAAAGAATTAAATATAATCCGAAATATATTAGTATGACAAAAAAGAGTTTGCATAGTTGTCTCTCCACTAATGACTAAACTAAAAAAAAAAAACAAAATACCATTAGTAGTAGTTGGTTCTATCATGGATGCATGGAGGATTACGCCTTAATTAATAGTGTGGATACCATTGCAGTATGAAAAAAGATGGATGTATCATATATACTCATTCACTGCATGGGTGTTCATGGCTCTAAGCTAATCTGCTAGGAACTGATTGGTATCGTAATTTGCATCATCATCATCATCAGTAGTCTGAGTCTTTGTGGTATCATTTCCATTATTGGTGCTGGGTTGTGGCGCTTGCGAGTAGTTCTGCTGCTGATGCGGATTATTAGTATCTCCATTGATGCCTGGCTGTGGTGCTTCCAATAACTCCGAGTTTTGGTGCTGATAAGGAATATTATTATCTGCAGTGATTGGTGCTGATGAGTTGTGGTGATAATAAAGATGATGATCTCCATTGAAGCTGGGGTGTGGTTCTTGCCAGTTGTGGGGCTGATAAGGAAGATGATGAAGATTTGCATTGATGCTTGGTTGTAGTGCTTGAAAAGTAGTGTTTTCAGGATGGAAATAATTCTGTGGGAGAGGATTATTATGATGATGATGAACTAAGACATTATTATGCTGCAAATTCTCTTCATAAGGATGAGGGGGAGGCTGTTGCCGCCATTGCAGCCCAGAGATGATCTGCTGCTGATTCTGGTTGGGAAAACTAGTCATCTGTATCTGAATAACATTGTTGTTGGACGTGGAGGTCTGGGGAGGAATCATGGGTTGGTTCCACATATGAGGATTGTAGGGAGAGGTAGCACGTAGAGGAGGAGTTATGATGTGAATGGGAAGAAGTTGGTGATCATAAGATGGTGAGGCTTCAAAGTGGTTTTGATCATCACTTGTTGCTATAGTAGTATTCTCCTGGACATCATCATCAATTTCAGCATCTTTATCCTCCTCCTCGTCCTCCTCATCATCCTCGTCCTTCTCCTCCGGCTTCGGCTTCTCCTCCTCCTTGTTGCTGCTGCTGCTGTTATTATTATTATTATTATTCTTGCTGCTCTTATCCATCTTATTGTAAATCCTACACAGCACCCAATCGTCCAACTATATATATATATATATATATATATATATATATATATGCACATTAAACAAACAAACAAACACGTACACAATTATATTTTTGCCATTAAATTAAAGATGGAATTGAATTAATTACTAGAAACGTAACTAAGGTGCATACTTTCATGGCGTCCACACTCCTATCACATTCTGGACCATCCTCCACTCTGTACTCATGCATTATCCAAGGGGTTTTCTGCCCATTCGGTGGCTTACCCATATAGAAAACCAAAGCCTTTCTACACCCAACTTTAGTATTACTCTCAGACGCCAATATTACCCTATCGGCGCCGGTAGCTTTCCAGTATCCGTTACCCGCCGCCCTGTTTGGTCGCTTACCGTTCCTATACTTGCGACTCCTCGGAGTGAAGAAGTACCATTCTTTATTCCCGCAATAATCTTTAAACATCTCTGTATACAAATTAAAATTCAATTAAATGACAAGTACTATAAAGTTTCAAGTTTATTTAAACGTACGTAATAGACAGACATAAAAATAAGATTACTCACGACAAAGTGCTTCAGGATTGAAGCTGTAGAGGTTGACAGAATTGATCCTGTTACGAGGTAGCGGGAGGTTTTTGACCTGCTTGTCAAGGTATTCACCAATGAGCTCCTCGTCGGTGGGGTTAAAGACATAACCAGGTGGCAGAAGTCGGAAGTAGTCATCATCGTTGATGTTTCTTAGAAGATGGTCGTCAACGTCGTTGTCAGTGGGGTTTTGCACATCATCGCCTGAAACGCAGGCTACGGGTTGAATATCCATCACTAATTTAAGTGGATAGATGTATGTGGAAAGGAAAAGATAGAGAAACTACACGCTGGAATTGTTATCACCTCAACTCGATCAGTTCTTTAATAAAAATACTATATAGAGAAAAATAAGGTCCAGTTATTGTGTTTTACATGAGTTACAATTCCATAATTTCGAATCAAAGATTTTAGTTTCATTATCGATCTAGTTACTTGAAACATATTGTAAATAAATATTTTATTTGATTTTTTTTACAAAGTAAATATCGCTCTGTTGATACATATAGGACTGTCAAAGCGGGCCGGCCCGCCAGGCCCGTGGGCTAGGGTTACTATAACCCTAACCCGCCCCACGCGGGTTGGCGGGCCCCGCGGGCCGGCCTGCGGACATTTAAAAAATTAAAATATATATTATATTATGTTAGTTTAGTATTTACTATATAATATATATATATATATATATATATATATATTATATAACTTTAATTGGTAAGAGTAAGAATTTTGAATATAATTAAGAATAATTATAAATTCGGATTTGAGTATGAGGATTCGTGATGTATTATGAAAGAAATAGTGTCTCAATATCATAACTTTGAGAGTCCCTCATAAATGGAAAATTTTGTTGTGGAGGTCGGTGAGAAATGTTCTACCCACCGCCACTAATTTATACAACAAGAAGGTAGAATTGAAGTTCCATTAGCATGCCCTATGTGTGGAGTCGTACAGGAGGTTGTTATGCATTCACTAGTCTTGTGTGTATATGCTCAACAAGTTCTCCAGGCCGGCTGCTCAATTGCCGATTACACAAGTGTATGGCGCTGATTTTGGAGAATGGCTAGCTTGAGAACGCTTCTGGCGTGTTGAGTGTTGGTGAGGTGGAGTTGTTGTCGGCTATTCTATACAATATTTGGGTAGCAAGGAATAAAGCTCTTTGGGAAGCTACTCTTCCATTAGCATGCAACACGTACGTGATTAGTTTTATAGCTCGTTGGTCTAATAACATTGCTCACTCTTTAGCAATAGCAATCTATACTCAGGCTAGCATTTTGTATTGATGAGACTCTGTCTTTTCTGACTTTGTTCCAATTCTTTTACAATAATATACTCATGCTTTAATTTTCAAAAAAATTAATAATAAATTCGGATCGGATCGGACAAATATAATTAATATATCATGAACACATTTGAATTGACATGCAATCAATTAAAAGGTAATTCAATACAAACATTTACAGTATATATAGTTAGCAATCATATAATATAATTAATTGATAAATGAACATGCATGAACTGTAAACTCAATAACGAACATAAATTCAATCTAGTAGTATGCAAACTGATGATAACCACAGTATAACAGGATAACCAAACATTAGTACTACGATTTGGATCGCTAAATGAATACTACGTAGGAGCGCTAGTTGGTGCTAATTAAGGTATTCCGTTAAGTTTATGATGCCTAGAGAAACGTACTCCAGTGATGGGAATCGGCGGCGACGGCAACGGAAGAAGCGCCGGATCGGAGGCGGCACACTTTGCCGCCGTCCTCACGCTTTCTATCAACGCCTCGGTGCGAGCCTCCTCCGACAGTATCTGCGACAGTTGCTCCGAACTGATCACCAGATTCACCTTCCAAACTCCGCCGTTGTTGTACCTCGGAAAAACCTCCGCAGCTTCCACCTTGTTGTTGTTGTTGTTCTTATAATAATCGCACGGCTCCCTGCAGCGATTGCGATATCCCCTGGCTGTAACGCCGTAAGTGCTATAATCATCGGGAAGCTCTAAACCTCTGCCCATCATTGTGTTGCTCATCTCCTCCGTTTTCTCCACGTTATCACTCACGCCAAACCCTCTGGAAATGCAGTTCCCCATTTTCGCATTTAATTTGCTTTAGCTTAAAGCTGAGGCGGGCGTGATGAACGGAACCGTGATCGTCGGTGCACTGGGATATGTTCCTTGACTTTCCCCTGACAATAAGCAAAATACATACTACGTTGTTTTGATTGGTGTCATATATATTTTTTTATCATTAAATATAAGTTGTTGTGTCGTAATATTTACAATATTCGCATTAAATTTTTATCTATAAAAATATACATTAGTTATGGTAGCGCCACCTCATAATATACTGCAACTAGCTAGTTTCTGTGTACTCGTGATGTAACATTTTATGGGTGCATGGATGTACTAATTTGACCTATTCTAAGGCACATTAACTTTTTCTTTTTGGGTGAAATCTTTACTTTTTGGAGGGACAAAATAAGTATTCATTCTTTCCTTTCCTTCTACCAGGGTGAAGAATCAAAGTGAGCCTTAGCCGCGAAGATCTAAAAATACTTATATTGTATCAGTGACATAACAAGTAATTAATTCAAGAAATTAAAAGTTTTTTTACATGTTATTATCATGTCTCTTTTTTTTTTTTTTTTATTAACTTAAAGGGTGTGGTGGAGTGGAAGGGACTCATTCATTCTTAACCAAGGTCAGACAAAAAAAAATCTTTTTTTTTAAAAAAAATTATAGTAAGATATATAATTTTTGAATGTTGATACAGAAGAACTATTGAGACTTTATATATATAAAAAAATATAAAATGTTGGGAAAAAAATTTTAAAAAGTAAATTATTTGAAGCTTTTAATGGTAAAGTTGTAAGATGGAGTATAGTGGTGGAGCGAGTAGTGTAGGGTAGGAATGAAAATAACAGGCACCGAAGGGCGTGCCGCAAGGGATAACAGCTAGCGAGTGGATCACTTTTGGGGAAAATGTAAGTATTTAGTCCAATGAGATAGACAAAAGTTAAAAAGGATGTGATGGCTATAATTGTCACGGCCGATTTACAAAGTCAAAAGTGGTATCATTTACCACATAAAATTGTCTTATTCAAACTTATCCCAAAGTGCTTCCCCTCATCACTCGCAAATTATACTGTGGATTACTGTTAAAACTAAGGTTATTTTTAATGCATTATAAATCTACAATTCAATAAATAATGTATTTATAATATATTAAACATGAACATGTATTTCCAATATAATAATTACTTCCCACACCTCAACACCAATCTTTATACCTTGGTGCATGTGTATGTGTCGTATGTTGTGAGTTTTGTATCATGTGTTATGAAATTTTGTATTTTAAGAGTATGAATTATGTACCTGAAACAAATTAGTAATTGTGTATTATGTTATGAATTTTTGTGTCTTATATTGTGAAATTTTGTCTATTAATACAAATGACGTACCTAAATCAGATTTGAAAAATAAATAAATATATAACATGTGTATGTTTCTTGTATTGTGATTTTTGTGTCTTGTGTTATAAAATTTTATAGCTCATCGTTTCGATCCATGGTCCATAATGTTATATGGTCCTTGGTCCATGATATAAATTGCCCCCTCAACAATAGTTATACCATGAACCCGAATCTACATTGCAAGGTGGACTTGTATCCATTTACATATTGAGTGTTTACAATTTAAATTATAAACATTCAGTATATAAATTGTGACATTCAATATAAAAATTGTGTATTTTGGACTCAAAATGGACCTGAATCCACATAATAATTTGCCAAAAACAAATAGAAAGGATTGGAACAAAGCCCCCAACATGAAAGACAAATAAAAACTAGCCCATAATGTAATGTGGCCTGTTATTGAATTGAGCTTACTTGGCCTGCCCATTTTTAAAGGGCAAATTTGTTCGTGGATCATGGTGTATGGACTATGAAAAAATGTATATTTTAAATATATTATCTGTGTACTTAATATAAATTATTTGATAGTATAGAAAATAATGACATTTATTATTCAAATAATATACTTTCAGTACACAGATAATGTGTCTTTAGTATATTAAAAATGTACGGAGTATCTTTTATTTGTGGTCTACATAGTTATATAAATCATGATCCGTAGAATAATGATTGTTTTTAAAGCCTATCTAGTTTCGAAACTTAAATTATATCATGAACTAATGTCCATTTTATATTGTGGATCCTGGTCCAAAATAATATTTTTTTAAAAAAAAATTAATGTATTATTTTCATTTTTGTTTATTTTCTTCCATCCGGTAAACATTCACCTTTACAATGTTAACTATTAATATATTATATCAAGTAATTCTAACATTGTTTTAAATTCATAAACAGTAGGTAAATATACTTAAAGATAAAGATTCATAATTAAGTGTAAGATATGTAATTATGTATTTGATATGTAATCGCGATTATGATATAATTTGAATTTTGAAGATGTATTTTGTTAAAAAAATAATAAATTTTTATTATGAATTTAAAGTATTGATTTTATAAATATGTGAGTTTCATATGCAAATTATATCGTATTATATATAGCATTTACATGGTGAATTCTGATACAATGATTGGTTCTCAAATGTGTCCTCCCAGCAAATTTGATGGATGCATTAATATCCGGGGACACTTCATCATAACCTCCCAAACCCGTGCATGCAAATCAGGACAAGAAATCTTACTGCAGTTGCTGTACAAATAAAGAGGAGTGAGTGTATGTCGTTGCACATATATACCTGTACAGAGCGGACGCCGGCCTTGTCAGGGGCGCCATGTTTGATTGTTGGGGGAAGAAATGAAGAATTGTACAGCCGCAACGACAAGATAAGGTTAAATTTTCACCGTGAATATTGAGGTTTTGATTTATATTGAATTCCTTGGACATAAAAATGTAAAATTTGATATTGTATCTCAAACTAGATTAACTCAATTTACTATATATTTATAAGTTTTGAGCGTAGCACGGGTTGCACTGCGGCATAGATGTTGGGTCCTCTCTCGCATCACTTCATCCTCCTGCGCGGATGTTTGGGGCAATTGACCTTGAATCCCTGCCACCATTTGGGTTAGAGCTGTCGTTGCCTGCTGCATGACTCGGGCCATCGCTTGGGGATCCATAGGCGGTACCTGTGCACTGAGCTTTTGTTGTCCTCCACCATGATTGTTTTTGAGCTGGTCACGGAGGTCACATGAGTTTGTTTGTCGGGCGTCCATGTTAATATTACCATTGTCGTTGATGGTCTGGCCATGGGAACCACTTGATCTAGATCGCGTCATCGCTTCGAGCTCGTATATGAGAGATAAAGACGTGTCTCAGCTTGCTTGAGAGTTGATCTCATGCTCTCAATAAAAACACCAACGACGATAATAATACTATCGAAATATGTTTAGAAAAATGAATTGTTTATCTCACTATAATTTTAGTACAGAATGTTTTGCATCCCCCCTTATTATTATTATTATTATTATTATTATTATTATTATTACAATAGGGTCTACCATTTTGTACTATATTCGACGACTTTTCTACTGAGTGTAACAGACTCATAATGTGCTAGGTGATAATGGTGAAAGCCGTTGGAGTAATTCTCCTTTTCAATGTGCTGATGACCGCTTGACTTTCATGCGTCTGCTTGCTTACTTGGGATTGGTTATGATCAGGTATTTACTCAATTTACCCTGTCAGTGGGGATTGAATAGGAAGAAAGTAAGATGCTGCTATGCAGTATGGAAAATACTACATGCACTCCCATTTCATACTCCCAACATGTACTTCCTCTCACAAACTTTTGAGGTAGACAACTATTCTGGGACCCACATAATGAAAACATCCAATCCGTATTTGCTACATCAGAGAGTAAAGTGAGGAAGTAGGAATTTGAGAGTACATGTAGCATAACTCAGGCATGATAGGTTGAACTGAGAGAAATGATATATACTTCAAATCCCCAAAAAGGGAAATGATTGAAAGGATAAATTATATTAGGTAGTGGCTATCCTAGTAGGCCTTGGTAGTTATAATTGAACGAGTACAATCATTTCATGTGGAAATTTAGTGTTCGAGATATTTATAATTACTTAACTTTATATTAATGTTAATTGCCTTTTGTTTTTCTACTGTGACCTCAAACGAGAGTTAGGACTTAATAATTAAGCAGCCTACATGGACAGCTCAACTGATCACATGAGTGAAGTTTGGGAGAAGAGACCAATGATCGAGTCTCACCAGTGAGGAGGCTTCTCACCAGTGGCCCTTTACATCCTCTCAGATGCTTTGTCGGGTCGGGACGTAGCGGGCGCTTCTCACCAGTGGCCCTTTACATCCCAATCGTTATACCCTGCACCACGGTGCACATAGCAATGTGCACCACGTACGTAAAACGACGTCGTTTTGGTGTTAGTGGACGCGGACGCGGACGCGAATGACTCCAAAGAATTCATTATCTATAATACACAGAACATTTGCCTAGAATACACAAAAACTTTGCCTATAATACACAGAATATTGACACAAAATACACAGATGTTAGTGGACGCGAATTACTCCAGGGAATTCATTATCTATAATACACACAGGGAATTCATTATCTATAATACACACAATCATTATATAGAATACACAGAACGTTTGCCTAGAATACACAGAATGTTTGCCCAGAATACACAGAATATTGACACAAAATACACAGAACTCATCCTCCTAACATTCGAATGCACAAACACATCACAACCTGTGTTAATAACATGAATACACAGAATATTGACACAAAATACACAGAACTCATCCTCCTAAACATTCGAATGCACAAACACATCACAACATGTGTTACTAACATGAATACACATAACGGTTGTCTAGAATACACAGAACGGTTGCCTAGAATACACATAATGATTGCCTGAAATACACAGAATATTAACATAAATACAGAGATCGGGCGAAACGGGAAACATGATTTCCAAAAAAACGGACGATTAATTTACAATGCTCAAAACGACGTCGTTTAGGTACGTGGTGCACATTGCTATGTGCACCGTGGTGCATGGTATAATTTGCCTTTACATCCTCCCAGATGCTTTGTCGGGTCAGGACGTAGAGGGCCCTTGGAGTTAGGAATTCAACCTTTTGAAGAAGAAGAAGACTTAATTAAGCAAGTTTGGAAATATTTATGTTGATCTATATTCCTATTGTTTTTGAAGAATAAAGTAAAGCAATAACATAAAACAAGTGTGTAAATGATCATATATATAAGAACAATGTTTCATATAAAATAACAACAGAAATATACTCTCAAGCTTTGTTCAATACATCTTTGAAGTGTATAATAATTACAAAATTATTAATACATTTTTTCATCTAATTAATTAATGTAATTAATAACCCAATTAAAGAATGCGATTATTTCACATTTTTACTAAAATATGATTCTCTTATCATTCTAATTTTATATACACCTATTAAAAATAAATAATAAAATATAATAATAATATTATACCCATTTTAACGTTAACATCTTTTTTTTTAGTTAGACCACAAATTGTTCTAAACAAATCCTAATTGTAGAAAACACTTTTAAATTCGTACTATACTCAGACTGTACTGATCTGTATTCACACCGAACTAATCTAATTAAAAAATAAAATACTGATCAAATTAATTTTTCCATATAACATAGGCTTCAAACTCCCTACATCTTTTAATATCATCAAATATGTTGTTAGAACCCCTGAGCAGAAGAAGGGGGTGCAAATAATTTGCGACATATCCGAAATTGGCAGCCCTGACGATCCACATGCCTCTGGATTTGTGCACCGTATATTTCATAACATTAAATATTTTCTTACAATTCCAACAACTCTACACTAATTTTTGCCATACACCCAAACGTACCGTTACTAACCCTCATCTACCAATACTATCTATTATTGATTTGCAGATCAGAGCCCTACCGGATCCCACATTTCTTAGGCTCTATCCTGCATCCAATAATAATAAAATAAAAATTTATTTCAAAATCATCTCAGCCATCAAAAACTCTTTTTGTTTTTTAGCCCTTTTGTCCTAGTTTGCTGTGTAGTGTTTGCCCTTTATGTGTTATGTGCATTATTGTTGTGTTATTCTGAGGAAGTCATTTGACACGTACGTACTACTTGACCATTAAGTTATAATGAAGTCAAAAATTAAAGACAACACATTCTATGTTTCCTTAAATACTAGTTGAATTAATTATAATATGATGTTACATCACATGCATATACTATATTATATTATTATTTTATATATAAACACCCACTCTCTCCTCCTCACTGCCAGCCAAGCTAACTCCCTTCTCCATCTCAAATCAAAAGTTGTCACCTTTTCAAACCTCCTCCCTCCCCTTTATTCCAAAAATATTATTACTATATTTAAAGATTATATTTTTATAATAATTCTTTTAAGCTACAAGTGTTAAGCATATGAAATATAAATGTGCATCTGTATCCCGTACTTAAAAGTACTGGTTCCAGACGTGAACACTATTTTGTTCTCACAACCAACAATAAATCACAATGAGCTAAATTAAACCAGTATAGGCGCGCTGTTTATAGCTGGCGAACTCAAACCAAGAAGACCAATATATGACTCTCATGCAATAATCAAACTTTACTTTGTGGTTACGAAGTCAACTATATATATATGTGTGTGTGTGTATCGGGTTAGACATTTGATGAGACATATTATAATACAACCTTTTAATTAGGTATCAGCTTCATACAATGTTAAAGGTACATGTTGCCAGGAGTCTACTAAAAAAATAATATGTGCACATATATGAAGGGTATAATGAGTATAAAAGTCCATCTATTAGTTTATATTTTTAGTAAAGATGGGAACATCTTTTTGTAATTTTGAACTTTGTTGACAGTTCAATTCCTACAAGTGTCAAACTCAATCTCAAGTTAGATTATGATGCATGTGACATTTTGGTTGGTGCGTTACCACATGCAACAATATATAAACATTATATTTAGGTTATCTTATTTATGTATGTATGAAAATGGTCATATTATTTGTGTATTGATCTGCATGTATGTACAGAGATATTATTTGTTCAAAGCATAATCATTATTATATATGTACGTCTAAAATGAAATTATTTGATTGGGAATATAAGATAAACCATCAATCTCCCCTAGCCCCTATAAAAATCCATTCAACCTCGTCGCTTTAGAACCCCAAAGAACGCCAGTTTCCTATAGAGAAATTGTCTAATGGAGTTTTGGACGAGGTTGGCGTCTATTATGGGGGTGTGGGCTTTCTGCCAGAGCTTTCTGCAAATACTTTTCCCGCCGGAGATCCGATGCGCCTCCGTGAAATTGCTCCATCGCCTCTGCAACTGTTTCTCATCGTACTGCTACTACGACATAACTGAGATTGACGGCGTGAACACCAACGAGCTGTACAACGCTGTCCAGCTGTATCTTAGTACCTCGGCCTCGCTGTCGGGGAATCGGCTCAGCCTCACGCGCGGGATAAACTCCACGGCGATTACGTTCGGCCTGTCGAACAACGACTCCCTGTGTGACACGTTTGCGGGCGTGAAGCTGGTGTGGGAGCACATCGTCACGCCGCGCCACTCGCAGAGCTTCACGTGGCGGCCACTCCCGGAGGAGAAGCGAGGGTTTCTCCTCTGCGCCAGGAAGAGGGACAAAGCCACCGTGCTAGGGCCGTACTTGGAGCACATCATGGAAAAGGCGAACGAGATTCGGAGGCTTAGCCGTGACCGTCTCCTCTTTACTAACTCCCGTGGCGGCTCTCTCGACTCGCGCGGCCACCCCTGGGAGTCCGTCCCGTTTAAGCACCCTAGTACTTTTGATACGCTGGCCATGGACCCTGTTAAGAAGGAGGAGATCAAAGCGGACCTTAAAGATTTCGCAAACGGGGAAGCTTTTTACCAGCGGACCGGGAGAGCTTGGAAGAGGGGCTATCTTCTGTACGGCCCTCCCGGGACTGGGAAGTCCAGCATGATCGCCGCCATGGCTAATTTCTTGGGGTACGATATCTACGATATGGAGTTGACTGAAGTGCACACCAATTCTGAGCTCAGGAAGCTCCTCATGAAAACTAGCTCCAAATCTATCATCGTCATCGAGGACATTGATTGCTCCGTCAACCTCACTAACAGGTGGGCGCGATCGATGAGCTTAATTATTTTTTTCTGAGTACTATTAACCTGTTACAATACAGTATATGTTCATAACTATTTTCTCAATATTGTCCTCGGCTAAGCAGGGAGAAGATGAACGGCGGAGGGTGCAGTACGAGGGAGTACAGTTCGGCGGGCGCCCAGGGAGGCGAGGACGGCGGGAACAGGATAACGTTGTCCGGTTTACTCAATTTCACGGACGGATTATGGTCGTGCTGCGGGAGCGAGAGGATCTTCGTGTTCACGACCAACCACGTGGAGAAACTGGACCCCGCATTGCTAAGGAGCGGGAGAATGGACATGCACATCCACATGAGCTACTGCAACTTCCCAGCTCTCAAAATACTCCTCAAGAATTACCTAGGGTTCGAGGCAGCAGAGCAGGAAAAGGACGAGGAAGAGGCGCTCCGCCAGCTGGCGAAGGTGATAGACGCGGCGGAGATGACGCCGGCGGATGTAAGCGAGGTGTTGATCAGAAACCGGAGGAACAAGGGGAGGGCACTTTGGGAACTGGTGGAGGTTTCAAGGATGAGGGCGGAGAGGAATACGGGAAAGAAAGGCGGGGAAAGGAACTCCGGTGCCGGAGATAATGTGTTTGAAGAAGAAGACGAAGAGCAGGAGAAGAGGGCATTGGAGAGCCCAAAACGAAACGGTAAATTTCCAGAAGAAGAAGAAGAAAACGTTGATGAAAAGTTGCATTCAAATTAGTCCTTATTTTCAAATAACATTTAAACCTACTCTGCTACTTAATTTCAACTCCGATCCAATATCAAATGTCTGTTAATGGCTATTACTGTTGAGGAAGGGGTAGCTAATAGCTAGTGGTAGTGGGAGGGGAACATGAATTGAAGAAGCTAAGGAAATTAAAGACAAGCAAAGCAGAATGTTAATGTTAATGATCATGTTTGAAATTTTGTATGGAGAAAACATATGACTATTATTAATCAATCAGAATTATGAAATTAATTAACTGTGGATAGGACTGAAAAGTGTGGCTAGCTAGGCGCATTAACGGCATTATTTAATTTTGGGAATGAAAAAAAAAAAAAAAAACAATTAGCGTCAGATCGATCAGACAAATTCTGATGGCGATCTAATTAATAATTTAATATCACATATTGTATGTTTAAATATTTATAATTAGGATTAGTAATATATAATTTGAGTAAGAAAACTAATATATCACCCAAACATTAATTCCTCCTACCTCTCCCCAAGTCATGTTGCATGGTATTAAGAATTTTGACTAATTGAGTTTGTTCTGATCAAGATATTCATAGAGAACTTAATCAATGTACAAATTGGATAATGTACGTCCTACTTTGGCGAGAATCGTTTGGGACTTCACCCTTCTAAGATAGATGCTGCTTGAGGGGTTAACGCACTTACTATGTGTGGATGTAATAAGTCATGTAGTCTTGTCACATTTCATATAAGTTGTTTTTCCAATGATGTGTATATATTTAAAAAAAAAAAAAAAAGGTTGTGCTCGGTCAAAAATTACCAACTACCATTTGTGAACCTACTCAAGAATATAATTAATGTGTATGCAATAAATCAATGATGTCAGAATATGAGATGACGTGAGTATCTTCCATCTTAACTAGAGGTCTCATATTTGCGCCCTAATAATGCAGTCATAGACTAATAAAAATCTTAATATTATTGTGTAACTTGTGTTAACAACATTGTTAATTACAATAATATAGTATTATCATTAATTAGAGATAAAAATGTTTTCTCAACCCCACTATTTTCTTTTATCTTCAAACCTACTGTTTCATCCATATATTTGGGAATTGAATGGTACAATTATTCTTCAATATAATGTAATTATTTGCAAGCATGCATGTGCTGTGTTGGACGATGTGTTAGTTCAAGCTAGCTTGTCCTCCTCCATTGGCCTCTTACACTCGATTGCATATATTATGAACCAACCTAAATTACAAATATATATATATATATATATATATATGTATATATATATATATATATAAACATTGTGCTTATTAGTGTTCCATTTTTTTTTTGGGTCTAATATGTTTGTAATTTAATTTGGTCAACATTCATAGCATCATTAGACTTGAGAAATGTTAAACTAAAACATAGTATGATAATACTTATGATGCATGAAAACTCTGAAAACATATGTAGTGTTACTTATTTTCAGAAACATATCTATGTCGTTTTTGAATTAATCAAAAGTTTGTTTTAAAAATGTTTACATTGTGAAATTAATCTAAAATTCATAACTATATTTCCAGCTCAATTTTAAAATTAAAAAAAAAAAACAATGAAAACCAAATGGAGCAAAATTTTAATATTATTAAAAAATCAAATTAAAATCTAAACACTAGTTCTTCACTTCTTCGCATAATAATAATAATAATAATAATAATAATAATAATAATAATAATAATAATGTATATATCTGCTCCACATGGTATTGTAATCCAATTATTATAAGATGCTATTGTGGGTGTCATGCACATGGAGTACTTCAATCCATGAATATAATTCAAGTTGGTAGTGAATTATATTGAATGTCTTCACTCTTCAGTCACATGCCCATACTTTAAGTTCGGAACTTAGGAGATCATAAGTTGCCTACACTATTTTTTTAACAATTATTTTGAAAACGACATTCTTCTTTCCACTACTTTTAGCTTTCAATTTGCGGTCCGATTTGGATTGTATTTCTGGAAAATCGATAAAGTAAGAAATTCTATTGGATGACCACTCTAATTAAAAGTACACAACATTTATATATATCAGAAAATTTAATAATTCATAATGTTGTCTTAGTAACCACTAGATTACAAATTCAACTTCTAACGAGAACGGTTTATTGGTCTTCTTGGTCTGAGCTAGTCTTCTATGCGCAACCTATAATAGTTTACTTTCTTGTGTCAATTATGATCACAATGTGAGATTTATTCAGTGGCAACTAGTTAGTGCACATTATCCAATAATGGTTGCGGATTTTCTTCATTACTCAAAAATAATAAAAAGTCAAACACATAAAAACAATTTTGTTACAAAATTTATCACACAAAATTTGAATCTTAAAATCCTAATTATATAAATTACTCAAATTTCTGACCACACAAATTAAAAGTTGGACAACTAGACTTTTTGGTCGAAAATAAGCTTTTCGACCACTTTTGAGAGCTGCAGAAATTCTTTTGATAATTTTTTTAGAGTATAATGCTTACCATAACACCAAAAGTTATAGTTAGTAGTAAATGTGTAATTTTTTTTTATACTTCTGTAATAATATAATTAACGATATTTTTGATAGTATCTGAACTTGGCCAGCTAAGCTTCAGCCCAACATATTTTGATTTTGACCATTTTCTAATAACTTTTTTGGTAGTCATAAGGTTTGGTGGCACAGAAGTGGCATGAACTCTAATGTTTCGACCACCAACACGATGATTGAAAAAGTATTTTAAAACTCTAATTTTTTAAATTTTTTTTTGTATGATTAAAAAGTGATGTTTTTCCAACGAGACGTAGAATCTTCTAATATCATGCATAATTATTTGAAATTTTGAATGGTATATATAATTCTAAAAAAAAAGAAAGAAAAGAAAGAAAAATAGATTATAGAAAGATTTTGATGGAAAAGTAAGGTAGGGGGTCCAAGTGGAATGAACCCCAACTTATTTTTTTCCAAAATTTCAAATGCAATATGATTTTTGAGCAAGGGAAAGAGCTAATACCTGTCATCAACCTCACCACATGCATACTGCTACTGTACCACTGTCCCATAACACTTCTTGTCCCATTACTTCTTTGCCTCAGGTTTTAGGGAAATCATTTTTTAATAAATCATACACCTAAAATATAATAATTCCATATTACTTTTATGCTATATATCTCTTTTAAACGATATAAAAATTTGACTTTTGAAGAGTATAAATTAATCATTTTTAATTGAATCATTTTCTTACTTTTCAAACACATTCTTAATTAACTTGTGATCCTAGTTGAAGTAGGTGTTCATGTTTTCATAAGAGTCGAATTTAAATTCCTATGATTATCAAGTTAATCAGTCGATCAACATAGCTAAATGTGCCCTACTTTATCATTTTCATTTAGATCCATAGTTGGTGTCTCTTATCGTATCTGCACGGCTTGGATGTAATTGATGTGACTGAGAATATGATGGATGGGACACGATTCATTCTTGCTACGTATCATATTTAGTGAGACTACAACCGGAGAAGTCATTTCTTTCATTGTGTGCATTGGATCATCCCTCAAAAATTAACATAGCCCAACATGTTCCATGCAACTCTACTACTCTAGTACATGTACAAAACTAGTCTATGTCAGTCCACGTCCTCTTTCCCCCTCCTTAGTCGCCTCATGTCTCTCATATATTGTCTCGATCTGCGTCTACAATAATTTTTTAAAAGAATTATATGTAATGAAATATATGTCACCAAACTAGCCCAACTGATCAATAAATAAGAAGAGAAAAATAAGAGTTTAAGAAACTCATGCCGAATAATTAAATGTAACTCTCTAAGCATCGCGAGAGAACTGTATCTCTGTGCAAATATAAAAAATAATAGTATGCATTTAGTTGAGAGTAACTACTAGACAATAATGCTTCAATTTAACACCTGCAATTAGTCATTTCTTGCTTTATTCCCTCTTGCACATACACTTTGCTAACTCGTCTCGACCATCCACCTAATATGTGCTATTAAGTCTATATTCGGAGGTTGATTCCTCAACATCATAGATAATTATATTAATCGCGTCAATATGAATTCAGTTAATTTGTACTCTAGTATGCACATATATATATATAGGTGTTTATATGGAAGAACTTTTCATTTCATTATGTAGCCAAAAGAAAAAGACTAACGTTGTGAGTGATGAGCATGTATTATTATGTTATTAATTAAAGTAATTAATAGTCTACTAGAAATTATAAGGTCAGATGGCTATGAAATTTGAAACTAGTCATGACAATATAATTATAATTTGATTTGAAGGGTTAAGAGACAAATAATATAATTCATTAGAATTGTACAATTTTTCTATAATTAATTTAAATGGGTGGCCAAGTAAATAAATCCTGATTCTTATACCAAAAGAAAATGGTTTTTTTTTTTTAAGGTGAAAGACAATGAGTTTGATTATATTATTTCTAACATTTTTTCAGTCAAACGTGTTATATTTAGTCTTTTTAGATGTAAGTGTGAGTTTTTTCACGGATAAACAAAAATTGAAAGAAAGCTTCTCATATGAGCACCATACATTTCAAAAGTTAATATATAACCCATGGCAGCTATTAGTATATGTATTTAATTCCAATTCCAATGGTGTAAAAACAAAGAATATTTTAATTTCCTTGTCTGATTTGAATTGAATGAACTTCAATTTCTAGGTTTGAATGTTATCAAGAATATATATAATAGATAATATTCCTAAAAAAAGGTTTAAAATATTAGTCACTTGTGGTTATTTTTACATCAGAATTTTCAAACTTTATTATATATTTTTCTTAATTAGTTTTGCATGGAACTCCAATTGCAAGCCGGCCTGTTCATGAATAACCACATGGGTCAAAATTAAGAATCCTTTACTTTTGAACCACGACGGAATAAATCTTTTAAAATTGTAAATTAATATTTGGAAGAATATTTTTGAATGGTGATAATTAATATAGGAATTTTAATTTAATTAATGACCACAAAGATGGATCAAGGATTTTGAAAGATATATCCATATATGTTTGAAATAATATATATATATATATATATATATATATATTACATAATTATTTAACTGTTACGAGATTATTACAACAATTAGTCTCTATAATTAAGGATATATAAAAATTATTCCCGTCTTCGACAAGAATCCCCGCCCCAATGCATGCGGACGGCGACAAGATTGGGGAAACGAGGACGGGCATATATTTTTCGTCTCGTTATCATCCCTATTTATAATGATATTTACGAAAAATCATAGCTACCCTCAATATAGAAATAGACAGAGCATCAAACATGCGAATCGTATTTGGATTTCGTTGTCAAACACGAAAAAATCTGGTTTGACGCTAAAAAGGATGAGAATTGAGAACGATGTATAGCCAGCCTGACACTTCGAATCATATTAGAATCTCCCAATGGCTAAGATATGTATTTGTGATTTGCATGCAATTAAAAGTGGCCACTCAATAAGTGGATCTTGACCCATCTAATCCCATCACATATACATTTCATGCTGTCACAATCTTCAATTCAATAATTCCTTTTTCGCACGTACTAGTCATCTTTTTTCAATTGTCAAATTCACCAACACAAGCTCCAAAATGTCATTGGGCGAAACAACACAATCAAGTTTATCGGTTGTTTGCTTGATAACTATAAGATTTTAAGTTTGACTTCTAATTGAAATAATTTATTGACCTTCTTCTTTTGAACATGTCAATCAACTATGGACAATCTATGCAGGGTTAGCCTGGTGCACGTTCTCGAGTAGTTACTGTGATTTTCCTTCTCACCCAAAAGAATTCAGTATTCTATCATTTGGTGTGAATTCAAAACATGATTACTACAAAGTATAAAGAAATAAAGTTATGTATTTACTAGTAATTAATCCGACTAATAGTCCTGTCAAAAAAAAAATCCGACTAATAGTATTAGAACAAACTAAGTTATGAAAACATGTGTAATTCATAAATAATAATAAATTGTTTATATCAATATCATATTTAAAGTCATACTCTTTAATTATACAATGAAATCTTATTCTTCTTCTGCGAGTTGTATTAGTTAGCTACAAAACTAATGATTTAGAATTGATTATAGTGAGACATAATATTTAGTTTGGTGCATGCTTACAAGGATGGGAAGTTTGAAAACTTGTTTCAATCATAGCCTTTTTCTTTTTTTTTTTAGGTTACATGCATTATATTCATCTCTAGTATTTTTTATTTTTTTTTAATATTTTGTGATTAGAAAAATCTACAGTTATTACTCGAGAGAGTGTGTGTCAGATAAATACTTTGTAAATTACATTAGAGATGTAAATACTAAAAAAACTTATGCAAAAGACTCAATAAACTAAAATGATATTGAAAATCATATTTCACACACTCTATTATTTATTTCGAGGCACATGCAACTATCCTCCCTACAAGATTTGATTAACATTTAGCAGTACACGTGTCCGGTCTATAATGGTGATGTGATCAACTTTCTTGTCAAACACTTTCCCTATGAATATACCATAAATGAATGATAGCCCTTTAATCTAAATAAAGTTTTCCTACTTTATTTTATTACCAAATTTCAAGAATATTGGATTATGGTATCTTATATATTACTTAATACTGCATGTGTTAATTTATTTTCTAGTATCACAAACATTATTTATGTCCAATACATAAAACCCAAAACAAATATAAATTGCAATAGAGACTACACATCTGTCTTGAGGTTAAGAATATCTCAATTCTTACTGGACTCCGTTACAATGTAGTACTGAGAGAGCCAAATGAAGCACAAAGAGCCAATATTGTCTCCACTGAAGCTCAAACCCACACCCTTCTATGTGGGGGTGCAATCGGGTGCCGCTATACCACAAGGCCTTTGACATTTTAATGTGATTTGACTCTTGTATAATATGTAATAGTTTAATTTAGACATATAACATGCACTTATAATAGTCTTTTGTCAATAATACAAAATTCAAAATTATTGTGTGGCTCTTAAATAATTATATCAAACAAAAACATTTAGGTTGATTTTACATAACTATAACCCATTTCTTTCGGCATATATACTGTCCTTCATTGATATATCACCCAAAAGTATAATAAAAAACAAACTTGATTGAAATGATTAATCACTTCAAGTCTTAAATGTTGTTTCAATTATCCTCTTTATACCCTATCAAACAAAAAAATTATTTGTCTCTTTCAACACATATACTTTCCTTCGTCTATATATCATCCCAAAAGTATAGTAAAAAAGCAAACTTGATTGAAATGATTAATCACTTCAAGCCTTAAATTTTGTTTCAATTATCATTTCTAAAATTTGTTCTTTCTTTGGATAATGACATAGGAAATTCGCAACCACTAATCAATAGTATGTACATTCTAGGGAAATTTTGTGCAACGAGTTCAACCAAAATAGTATTGATAAAAATCTAACGTGTATCTTTGTTATTCAAAAGTCATGCTTTACCTACTTGATCATCCATTTTGAACTAATTATCTTATATTTTCACTATACGTTAAAAAGAAAAGAAGAAGAAGAAGAGAGAGAGAGAAAAAAAAAAAAAAAAGTCAGACAAAAACCATGTCGGATGTTTTTATTTATTTATTTTGTTTTCTCACTGTACCTTTTAGGCCCGAATTGGTTCATGGGCTTTCAACTGGACCTTAGGCTGCTTATAAAGTTGAATAATTTTTATTTTTATTTTGGAGAAAGAATAGTTATTTTTTATGAATTATATTTTTTAACATTATAAAATTTAATTAGTTATATATTGGATTTTATTAACAACCATTTCATTCTCTCTACCAATCGAAAAATTTGTGTCATTATAAATCTATTAAATAGCTTTTAGTCACGTTATAAGAATATATTTAGAAATATAATTGTGTTTTATATTATTTTTTGTCCTATCTTTTTGTTAATAGAAAAAGTGATCATTATTATCAAAATTTTCAACAATATATTATCAATTATTTAAAAAAAAATCAATGAGTATACAAATATGAAATTAAACTCAACTGCGCTGCTAATGTAACGACCTAACTGATGCATAACTTACACCAAAATCATATCAAAATTTGAAATTGATTCTAAAAAAAACATAAAATAAAATAAAACATTACGTGACACAACAACATGCACATCGATCTAGCTAGATATCACTGATTACTACAATGTTATTGTTCGAATAAAAAGACAGGACTGCCCCCGTCCGCCGTGGGGTCAAAGCAGCGAGCCCTTCGCCTACTGCACCGCGGTCGTCTCCATTGCCTATGCAGCTCCAATTAACAAGACTTTTTTCTATTCATAATTAGGTTTTTTTTTTTTTTTTTTTTTTTGTGAGGAGAAGATACTCGAGAGTGTGAAATGAATAAAATGTGCTCTTATATAATAGTCCGCAAATCACATAAAAGAAATAAATCACACTATGGAAATCATATGAGACGAATTTGACTAAGAAAATTTTACCAACAATCGAACTCATGTCTTTTTAATACGAAAACCATATTACGTCCATTTGATTACTCTTTTAGAGACTATTTTTGTTCATTGATTAATAATTGTTTTGCCAGTTTGATGCTTCGCTATAACAGAAGGTGGAAGGGAGGTATGGTAGTGTTTGTTTAACTAACTTGAGCTTGTTTGATTGGTCAAATAATTAATATGAATGTTTAGTAGACAGATTTTGGGTTTAACTTATTAATGTCAATAAGTTAAAAATGAAAAAGTTACTCTAAATAGTTTATTGATATCAACTTATTGCATTTTGGTTTTAAACGTATAATTTACCCTTATTTGTTAATACTAACACAATGAGTAAATACCACTGGAGGTCCTCCGACTTTGATGGCACCGCCACTTTTAGTTCTCAATTTTTAAATTAACCACTTTTAGTCCTCTGACTTTGACGGCACCGCCACTTTTAGTCCTCAACTTTTAAATCAACCACTTTTAGTCCTCTTACTTTTTATTTCTAGTCACCTATGGTCCTTCATTTACAATTGGACATCTAATGTCATTTTCTCAAGGGCAATTCAGCCATTTAGTCCAAAATTTAGTGTTAACAAAGGAGAGTGGAGAATATGATTTCTTCAATTATTCTGATGAGGAAACATAATACTTAATACATTAATTATGAAATGACTGAATTGCCCTTGAGAAAATGACATTAAATGTCCAATTATAAATGAAGGATCATGGTGGCTAGAAACAAAGAGTAAGAGTACTAAAAGTGGTTGATTTAAAAGTTGAGGACTAAAAGTGGCAGTGCCATCAAACTCAGAGGACTAAAAGTGGTTGATTTAAAAATTGAGGACTAAAAGTGGCGGTGCCATCAAAGTCGGAGGACCTCCACTGATATTTACTCCTAACACAATCAACTATTAGTTAATTACCAATCACCTTATAAATTTCACCTATACATTTGGATGATTGTCGGGGCAAAATGAATTTTTATATTGGTGAATTAATTAATAAAATTTGACAGCATTGAGTTTCCTTTACCTGCACGCATATTGTCACCATCCCCATAAATAAATATATAATATGGTGATATTAAAAACCTATGAATGGCTCTAAGTACATGAAATTATGTATGTCATTAAATGAAGACAAAAATTAAAGAGACAACCAACTTTTGCAGGCAGAAGCAAACATCCCCCAACTTCCTTTAATTTCACATTACTACACTCTACTCTACTCTCTTTAGTCTTTATGCAAGTACAAGCTATTAGTTGTTACTTATTGTGCATTTAATTTTTTTTTTATATACTTAGTCATCTAATATTTTTACTACTACGAGACTAGTCATATTTAATTCAAAATTCTAAGAGAAAATTATTTTTTTTTAAACTCTACATACTCTTTATTACAACATCAAGCTAAACTTTCAATGTAATAATCTATTTATAATGTAATTACCCATTTTTAATTTCTTTTAATTTATTAATGTCTTGTTAGGTTTTGACGTTTTGTGACTGCATCACATTAAAATGCCTACGTGGGACATTAAAATAAAATTAAAAAAAATCATGAATATCAAACTTTCATCAAGCTAGTGTGATTTGCATCTCATGTATGGTTGTGGTTTCTCCCGTCATATAAAAAAAAAATAAAGAAGGAAGAAGGACAAATATAGAATCTCACCTAATCAATGTTAAAATACAAAACATTGTGTTTTTTCTTCTACATAATAATTATAGAAGAAATTTGTATCATTTATCTAGTCAAGATGACATGGATTTCCTATACTTATAACTCACTTTTCTAACTAGAGAATGATGAAACTTATTAGAAGATGGGCTATAAATGAAGAAAAAAAAGTTGTAAACGTTTTTCATGATCTTTGCAATAATATAATTTGAGATGAAATGTATTATATATTCAACTTTATAGTGATATATAATATGAATTGAAGTTACGCATGAGCAACTCAGTTAATAATATGGTTGAAGTTTTCGAACAATGTTCCGGGATTCAACTTTTTAGGAATAAGAATTGAAGTTTGAATATAAGGCATAATATTATATATATGTAAATATTTGTGTAATGACGGACAGATCCATAACATATTTTAAGTCTTTCAGGTACACTTGACAGCCCATTAATTAATGGCAGCTTCGAAATCTGAAAAGGATTGCTTCAGTTTAGGATTCCTGTCTCTTCATCCTCTATTATATATCCACACTATTCTTCTACGAAAGAAAACGTAACATCTTCTACTTTTTTTCTTCTTCTATAATTTGCGAATTACATACCCCCTGAAATGGAGTTTTGGAGGAGGAAAATCGCAACCTCGGCTCTGGAGAAATGTTACGACAACCGTACAGCTGGCAGATCGGCGAGTGGTGGTGCATTATTCGTGAATAACAACAAGTCCAAGGATTTCCTAAACGAGGATCTTGTCTCAAGTGTGGTGCCGCCGGTGACGGTGGTGCTGGAAGGCCGGTCCATCTGCCACAGAATTAGCCTCCACAAGCATGCGAGCTACGGAAGTCTGGCGAAGGCTCTCCGGCAGATGTTCGTCGACGGCGGCAACGCGGATGACGCTGGACTTGACCTCTCCAATGCCATCCCCGGCCACCTCATTGCCTATGAAGACATGGAAAATGATCTCCTTCTTGTCGGTGACCTCAGCTGGAAGTAAGTACATACTATACATACGTTAAACTAAACATTAATTCTTATGTTGTCTGACAATATAATCTATTGAATGCAGAGATTTCGTAAGAGTAGCAAGAAGAATTCGCATTTTGCCAAAGAAGTCCAATTCCAGGAAGGGATCCATCTGCTAAATGCTAATCACCATTTCATGTGCTGTGTGCACACACATCATAGTATTAATTTAATTAGTGCATGTCTCTTTGCTTTCCTTAATTTGGAATCAATGTTCAAGCAATTCCATTATATTCATTATAATGTGTCTTTTCTTCTCCCTATGAAAGTCTACGACCTTAAGTATCATTTCGATATAACTATAATTTCATTGCACAATATATACTCAAATATGTGAAACTGTTATTCAGTTTCATTTTATATATAATGCAGTTTCATTTTAACACAACTACAATATCATTTTGATATAACTATAATTTAATTGGACAATATACACTCAAATATGTGAAATTGTTATTCAATATTATTTTATATACATTGCAATTTCATTTCAACACAACTACATTTTTATTTCAATTCAACTACAGTTTCATTTGATAATCTTAAAATAATATAAAGAGTCACTTATAATTGCCCAGCACTTTTTCCGGCGGAATTTCTTGTACCTTGTGCTTTTGCGGATGTGCTTTGCAAACAGAATGCCATATTTGCCCTTGCAGATGATCGGCCGTCCAAATTCAGACCGCTTAAATACAACTCTAACACTATTTGCATGGGCCTTCTTTGAATATTATATCAAAATGCTATGTATACATAATTTAGGATTCAATATTATATTATTAACTTGCATACCCACTCCTCCACTAAGCAAACCAACTCCACTATTTTTGGTATGTGTATTTGTTGTCATGGGGAATAAAACAAAGAAATGTGTTAGCTCAATATTAAATAGCAAACAACAAGAAAAATAAGACAAAAAATTTAAAAAAAAAATTGGAGTGGTTGAATTCTTTTTGGTTGTGGTGCTTATACTTGTTCGTTGGCAAAGGCAAAAACAAAAACAATTGGAGTAGTTGGTTTTCTTTCCCCGGAGTGACTTTGTTGAAGATCAGACAAAAACAACAAAATAAGAGTGGTTGGGTTTCATTATTTGGAAGAGTGGTTGGCTTATTCTTCATTCTGCCTAAATCAAAAGAACACAAACCATTTTGCAGCAGCTTGTAAGAACAAACATATATAAATTTATATTTATATTATATATTTATTTTAAGATAACATTGAAAGAAATGCCAAAAACAGTTTTAAAAACATTCAATACAAATGGCCATTGTAACAACGCCATTTCCATTCCAAAATTTTTTACGACCTTTGCTAAAACAAATTCTTACAAAACCATTGTGGAATCACGTCTACGCAAAAAAAATAAATTCTACAACGACGTTCAGGTATTTCTTTTTTTACTGATGATGAAAAGCTAAGTTCCGAATTTACAATTTCCATACTACAATAAGTGAAAACAATAATTTTGAAGGACATGAGATCTTACCAAATGATATCCATGTAATTTCCTAAACTGCTGAACTTTCATTGTTAGGCTGATATATATATATATTTTGCTATGATATGTATATTTCATCTTCGATTTACTTAACTCATAGCTTATATATATGTATGTCGCGTGATTGTTCTTCGTCGTATCATTACTTAAGCCACAAACATATATAATTATATACATCATTACTTAAGACACAAACATATATACACAATTTACAACAGATCCTGATGAATTGTTCAACTTCATGCTTTTTTAATCTCTCTTTACTTGAGCTGAAAGTTAATACATACAAGAAAAAAATAGTATTCATCTTCCTACTTGATAATTTTTTTTTTCAAAATAGGTTATTGATCATGTGATCTGTTGCTCATTTGTTTGAGTCAATTTCGATAGCCGCACTTCTCAAACTGTGAGTTAAAAATTTCACCTTTGCACACCTCTTTTAATTGTAAAAACTTATTTCTATTCTTACAAAATTATTCATATTTATATTCATTTATGCTTATTTATTTTTAATGTCGCATTTAGCCATTTAGGTGGAATTTAGTTTGCTTCTCAGCAAATATTGAGCAAGTTATCTACTACTCATTTGTTTAATAATTTAAACCCCTACAACAAACAACAATAAAGACAATTAATTGTGGAAGTTCATATATGAATTTCAATAATGCTATGATACTTGATACAAATTTAATGCACAAGTCCAAAGTTTACATATAACGTATGGAAGTTAATTCATCATTATTGATATAACAATTAGGGCTGAGCAAACGGTCGGTCGGTTACATAACCGACCGAAAAACCGAATAACCGACCGCTATTTTTGGCTCTTATAACCGACCGAAACCGACCGAGGATGGATCTAAAACCGACCGATAACCGAACGTCGGTTTTCGGTCGGTTTCGGTCGGTTACCAAAAAACCGACTTCAAACCATGTGAGTAATACTTAACACTGCCAAAGTGCTCTAAGCAAAACCAAAATATGAAATCCAAAAGCAAATGATACAGAAACTGCTATACACACTTCCAACGTGCCAAGTCTAAACAAAACCAAAATATGAAATCCAAAAGCAAATGATGCACACACTTCCAAGTGCCCAAGTCTAAACAATTAAACAAATCTAAACAAATCAAAGTAATAAAATGAAATTTAAGAATATTATGAATTACTGCCAAATTAAAAACAATAATTAAATATATTACCTGACTGCCGACTGGTTGAGTGGGTTGACTCGGCCGTCTGGGCAACCGGCGCCCGCTGAGGACGTGAGGCTGAGGAGCGAAGGCTGGAAGGCGTTAGCGTCGGAGCCTCGGAGGACAGACGATGGAGCCTGGAGGGCGTGAGAGAGTGAGCCCGCGAGGGAGTGACCGCTTACAACCTGACCGGAGTTCTCCAGGCCACGCCGACCTCGCCTTCGGAGTTGCCTTCCTGCTCGCAACCCTTCATCTCCATCGCCCTGACTGAGAAACCAGCGCTGGTTTCCAGCAGAAAACAAGCAGATCTGTTCTGGTTTCGAAACCATAGCAGTCCAGGATGTCGCCTCTCGTCCACGTGAAGAAAAGAACATAGGAGATGGTCGCCGCCGCACCTCATTTCGCCGGATCTGGAGAAGGAGTCGCTGGTCACCATCATCGTGAAAAGAACAGAGGATATGGTCGCCGCCGCACCTCATCGCTGCTTCGCCGGATCTGGAGGAGTCGCCGGTCACCGACCGGAGTTCTCCAGGCCACGCCGACCTCGCCTTCGGAGTTGCCTTCCTGCTCGCAACCCTTCATCTCCATCGCCCTGACTGAGACACCAGCGCTGGTTTCCAGCCGAAAACAAGCAGATCTGTTCTGGTTTCGAAACCATAGCAGTCCAGGATGTCGCATCTCGTCCACGTGAAGAAAAGAACAGAGGAGATGGTCGCCGCCGCACCTCATTTCGCCGGATCTGGAGAAGGAGTCGCTGGTCACCGTCATCGTGAAAAGAACAGAGGTAGTGGTAGTAGGAAAGATACAAAAGAGAGAGAGTTCAGAAAGAGTCACTGCCTCACCATTTTCAACATTTTCGATAAGAACGAACAACTATGTTTTAAAAATTTATATTAAAAAAAAACATATGTGTCTGGTGTTGTGTTCTGACACTAGCAGACTTCAGGCTGAGCATATATTAAAGTTGAGGAAAGATTAGAGTGAGGTACGTGGGGTTAACCCAATAAAAACAGATTAGTCAATAATTAATATAGGCCGGGGCTACTCATTACCTATTCAACGTTTTATATTACTCCGTATATAATATATTATGTATAGTTCTATACGTATACAGTCATACATTGAGTATATAATTTTTACAATATGAATGCTGTCGAATTTTCAAAGATACAAATACTATTTAAAAAAAAAAACAGCTTTTATAGCTATAGTGAATGCATGCTAATTAATTAACATTAACTCAATCCATTAAAGTTTGGATATTTAATTTAGAAAATGCATATATGTGTGTATGTGTAATTTTGGTTTAGGATGCAGTTATCTACGCTGCTTGAAAAATGATCATATGATTATCAATGCCATGCATTTTCAACATTCAAATAATAATAATAATAATAATAATAATAATAATAATAAAAGCATGGTAGGTGGTGGAGTAGAAGAGGATGGTCCATAGTAGGGACATTTGGTTTTGGTACGTGGACCATATTAAACAAAATTTAATTGAAAGCATACATATAATAATTTTATTACAATCCAAGTCAACAATTTTTATGCTATTTTGAAAGGAAATTCATAAAAAGTTTAAAGTGAAATACTATATATATATCTTAAAATAATATGAAGAGTCACTTATTTTTAGCGAAGTAGAACAAGGAGTCAAGGATTGAACAAAAGGTTTGTATCTCCTCAACATTCAACTATCTTGGATTATTCAACCACAACTTGTAAATTAATCCAAATAGTAATACAAATAGAAGGGATTCACTACCTTGAATTATTCAACCATAGCTTGTGAATTAATCCAAGTAATAATAAAAAGAAAGAAATTTGAACAAGAGATTTCCACTTATTTCTCTCTTCTCTGCCGAAAATGAAGAGAAAACCATTTGTTTCTCTTCTTTCATTTCCCACGACAGCTTCTCTCTTTTTCTTCGTTAATCCCTCTATCTCTCATCTCTTTTCCTTATTTCTTCTTCTAACATAACCCATATAGATAAATATGATTGATTCTAACTAGCAAGAAAGACAATATAATAAGACAAAAAAAATTGAATGGAGTTAAGCTTTGGATATGGTGATCCGGCGTGGGAAGAACTCAAGGAAAGAGGGAGACAAAACATTCCCCATTCCAACAATTCCATCTTTCCATCCAAAATATAATAATAATGATAATAATAATAATAATAATATTTAAAAAAATAATAATACTAATAATAACAATAATAATAATAATAATAATAACAATATATTTTCACATTTTTACATTTTTTTTACCTTCAATTAAAACCTAACATTTAACAACCACAATAAGACAATAAAGCTTATGCACATAATAACGACAAGATTATCATTAATCATATGTTAAAAAAAAAGATTACGATTAATCACAACAAACCAACCATCAACAATAAGCAAATCATATTCAATCACAACAATATTCAGAACCAAATCATAACTTCATTTTGAGAGATCAAATCATAAAATCATCTCCATTAACAATAATAAAAAAAAGAGAAAATATTAATTAAACAAAATTAAATGTGTCAACTAGAGCAATAATACCTTAGTCGCGTAGAGGTTTAGAGGAAGTAGAGTACTTACTGAGTAGGCTGGTCGCTTTCGTGGTCTCACAGAGTAGGACTGGTAGAGGACTCGTTTTTCGCCACGCCCGTTGGTGATATTCGCTGATCTAGGTCTGCGTCTGTGAGAATGAGAGAACTAAATCGCACTTCTGTGAAAGCGAGATATATGCCGTGAGCGTTCATTGACCGTGAGAGTGAGAGTGAGAGAGTTAGGCTTATACGTGGAAAATTTCTTGAAATATATACAAATATGCCTATTCCTTTGGAATCACCGCCAGTGACCTTCGTTTGACCATGAAGGCGACGTCGGAGCTACGCTTGCTCGACCGGCGACACGGGCCTGACAAATTGGTGATTGTTCCGATCAACTGCTTAGTTCGGGACTTTGGCATGTGTTAACGAGAGTGTACGTTGGCGGATCGGGCCTGCCTACTCACTTTAAGCGGTGTCATCGGCGTTGAAGGATCAGTCCTGGCCTGTCTCCTATTTGGCCTTGACTCTGGATGGTTGAGGTTGTTGAAATGTCGGTACTAGGGCTTGGCAATAGCGATTAGTGTTCTTGCTTCCCACTGTCGATCCGACTGACGACCTTTCTCTCCTAGCGGTCTGCATTTTTCTCTCTCTCTCTCCTAGCGATCGGGATTTGTCTCTCTTCCTTTGCAGTTATCTGCGTTGAATGTGGATATCTATAGAAAGGATATGGCTAAAGAATGAACATGATGAAGGGCAATACTTGGTCGGGTATGGGCCATTTCTACAAGCGTTATCCATATATTAAAATGGACCTATTTTCCTCCTTGGAATAAAATCATTAGGAAAAAAATTTAATCCTCACATTATTTTTTTTCAAAAATTTTCTCACATCATTAAAACAATTAGTTGTTGTCTTATTGATATGAAGTAGTCATTTATTGTGTTTTATCACGTTTTCAGTTCTGGGACCTTTCTCTACAACTTTATTCAACGACCTGTGGTTTTTTACGTTTGACTTAGTTCAACCATGCAATCCTTTTCGAAAAGCCGTGCACGCTTTACGCCTGAAGAAATTCGTGAGCGTAAAAGAAATAAAAAAAAACAATCATGGAAACAACTGTCATCACAACAACAAATTCCAAATGAAATGCAATGTTTAAACCCTCAGAACGCGTCTGAACAACCACCACGTCCTTCACCTCTGCCATGTAATACAGGTGCTGAACAACTAAATCGATATTAACAATGACTTTATAAATTTGTTTTTACACTGTACTAATTGTCGTAACTCTTTTTTTTTCCTGGTTTATTGTACGGTGAAATTATTCATCTGTGTATGTGCCATTTGGGACAATGCGCACATAAATTCACCAATTATAATCCTTTGCTTATAAATCCACATAATCTATACACAATGAATGATGAACGCCATGTCCTCTCATTGTTTATTGGTTAACGCCGTGGAACAACAGAACCGTTTGTGTTGCCTGCTATTCCTGACTGTATTTATTGTGGCGCTAAACGCATCCAGTATGAGCCACCTGCTTTTTGCTGTTGCAAGGGAGAAGTTGTACTTGTATCAAACGAAATGCCTTTGGTGTTGAAAAACCTGTACACTGGAGTTGATGATGCTTCAAAGAATTTCCGTACATGTGTTAGGACTTATAACAACACATTTGCTTTTACTTCGCTTGGCATTCATCAGTATGATAAAAATCTTTGTAAGCGTAATAAAGGCATATATACGTTCAAAGTTCAAGGGCAAATATATCATTTTATCAATGACTTATTGCCTGATGGTTGTCCGCCGCGCAATTTGCAACTCTATTTTTATGACACTGACCATGAAATTCAAAATCGAGTTGAAAGTGTTGCTAGATTGGAAGAGAACATTGTCAAAGCTTTGATAGAAGTCATGTCTTGCAATCCATACGCAACTTTCTTTAGAAGTCTTAAGGATGTTGTTCACTCTGATGACTTTAGTATTTTGTTGAACTCTTCACCTTCATTGGATCAAAGACTTTATAATTCGCCAACTGCTTCTCAAGTTGCTGCTGTATGGATTGAAGACTATGATGGAGTTGAAGATAATAGGAATATTAGGGTATATGCACATTGTGGTCGGTCACAAAATATTCAATACTATTATGGTTGTTATGATCCATTACAATACCCTTTGTTATTCCCATTTGGTGATGTTGGATGGCATGAGGGTATTCAAAAAGTCTTGCAATCGAGGAATTTACAACCTCTTGGTTATGTAAATTCTTTATCTATTAATGCAAACACTCAATTATCTGTTGATGATCTAATTCGAGCAGAGGAAGCGGTGTTTCGAGAAGGTAGGAAGCGCTCCTCAATATCGTGCAGAGAATATTATGCATACAAATTTCAAGTTCGAGCAAGTGATAATTCTCTATTATTACATACTGGAAGATTATTTCAGCAATTTATTGTTGACATATATATTAAAGTTGAAACACAAAGGCTAGATTATTTTAGGAAAAAACAACAGTTGTTTAGGTCTGAAAACTTTCAAGGCCTCGTTGATAGCGTTGGAACAGGTGCTGTGTTTGGTAATGAGGTCGGACGCAGGGTTATTTTGCCATCGTCATTCATTGGAGGTCCTAGAGATATGCGTGGTCGATATATGGATGCAATGTCCCTTGTCCAAAACTTTGGCAAACCTGATATGTTTTTAACCATGACATGTAACCCTAATTGGCCTGAAATTAAAGGGCTTTTGCAATACAATGACGACGCACAAAATAGGCCTGACTTGATTGCAAGAGTGTTCCACGCAAAAATGCAGGAACTTAAGAATGATATTACAAAGAAACAATTTTTTGGCGAAGTTGCTGCATACACTTATGTAATCGAGTTCCAAAAGAGAGGATTGCCACATGCTCATTTCCTTATTATTCTAAAAGACAAATGTCATGCAATGTCTCCTTCTTTTGTTGATAATTTTGTATCGGCAGAAATACCAGATAAACATCTTCAACCTGCGTTGTACGATCTTGTAAAAAAACATATGGTTCATGGTCCTTGTGGTTTTCTTAATCCAAATTG